>NW_026059564.1:11946-19598 GCF_023721935.1 Panthera uncia | reverse complement strand
GAGAGAGAGGGAGACACAGAATCGGAAACAGGCTCCAGGCTCCGAGCCATCAGCCCGGAGCCTGACGCGGGGCTCGAACTCACGGACCGCGAGATCGTGACCTGGCTGAAGTCGGACGCTTAACCGACTGCGCCACCCAGGCGCCCCAAGTTCTTACTTTTTAATTAGTCATCAAATTGAGGAATGGAACAAGTTTGGGGTAATTGACACTTTACCCACCTAAGAAGGCAGTATATGTAAGATCCCCACCCAACTTTAAGCTAAAATGTATGTAGGCATTAACATTTTATGTTAATAGAAAACGGGTTCTTCCTCCTCCCTGCCCCTTACAGTGTTTACTGTCATAGAAAATATTTTTTGACATGTGATACCCAAGTATATGTTAGTGTAAATGAACTCAGTAGATTGAATAATGCGTTCGCCCACCCTTACCTGTTACATCTTTTTTTTCTTTTGTAGGTTGGGGTAATTGTCTTTATTTGTTATTGGTTAAAGAATTAGAAGAATGCCAGAAGCTTTTCTGAGGGTGTACTTTTTTCTTTTTTAAAATTGTTTCTTACAACAGTTTAACATTCACTAGTGCTTTTGGTTTCTAAACTGTTGTGATTTCTTAGCTGCTAGCCAGCAGTTTAAAAAAGTTTTTAAACAATATAGTTGTCATGTTATCTTTGTATCTAAATGTAATGACCATTTAGAAACACTCAAAAAAGGATTTTCAAATGATGTTTTTGAGGTTTTTAAGTAGTTATACTTCAAATTTTGTAACTAAAATGAAGTAGAGAAAACATTGACGGATCAGTTGAGATTTCATTTGCTTTACCTTTAGAATAAATAGCACCTATATTAACCCCATGTTACTGAAAAGATATTTGGAATTAGAGGGCAACTTTTTTATAGCATTTCAGAATCTTAACCACACCACACCACACCTCCTCCCCCGATTTTTGATGTGTTTTCTAATTTATTCCTCACGATACTTTTGTGAGGGCTAGAGTATTCTTAGCCATTTTAGAAAGTAAAGCAGGCCTAGAAGACCATGCCAGGAATCTGAGATTTACAGGTCCCAGTCCATTGCTCATTGCATACATTATGCTGTATATATTTTGATTTACTTTTTAAAAAGGAGCACGTGTACTTGAGCATCTCAGACATTAATAGAGTTTGTGAGAAACAGTTTACAGGAGCTTAATTTTCCACTGTAGATTAATGTTTCTTCCATTGTAGAGGACTGGAATAAAAGAACGTGGGGAAAGAAAATATAACTGGCTGAATTTTGTTATAAGTAACCCTAATAGTTAACCCAATCAAAATTCCCTTCTGCCTAAGGTAAAACTGTCAAGCATCTGCTGCCTTTTAAGTAAAGGTCAGGTGTTCTTGAGGGAAATAGAACTTGGATTCTAATTTGAGGTGACTGTCAGCTCAAATCTGGGTAAAAGTATATAATCACGTTCCCTGCGATAGAAGTAATAAGGAATTCAGAAAATGAAGCTGGGTGATTTTGTGAGGTAGGGGAAAGGGAAAGCTTTACCTAACACTGGATCTTACAGTTAAGGAATAGATGACAATGAGGAGGTTGCTGGTGCAGTAATAGATGATAGATTTGACTAGATATGCAGTTAGATAATAGAGGGTTTTGAATTCTAGATTTAGGGATTTGGACTTAATCCAATATGCTATAAGAAGGCATGTATGGATTCTTAATTCTGGGAGTGGCATAATGAAAGGAAATTTAGCAAAGAACAGAGGGACTGGTGGTACAAGAAGAGCAGCAAGGCACACGAGGTATTTAAGGAAGGAAATTGTAAAGACTCTGGTCCGTAAAGAATGAGACATTTTTACTTTAAAATAAGTAGTAGGTTCCTTAAAACAATTTGCTTGGGACATGTATATTAAGTTTACAGAAATATTTTATTTTTTAAAACTTTTTTTTCAACTTTTTTTTTTATTTTTGGGACAGAGAGAGACAGAGCATGAACAGGGGAGGGGCAGAGAGAGAGGGAGACAGAATCGGAAACAGGCTCCAGGCTCCAAGCCATCAGCCCAGAGCCTGACACGGGGCTCGAACTCATGGACCGCGAGATCGTGACCTGGCTGAAGTCGGACGCTTAACCGACTGCGCCACCCAGCCGCCCCAGTTTACAGAAATATTTTAAATGGAAATGTCTTTCTGAGCTGAGAGTGAGGCTGGTACTTGAGCTGTGCCTTTCCATGTCATCTTCATAAAGAGTTGTTTGCTTCCCACAGCTTCGATTAAAGTTAGGATTTAGGTCTCCAAAAAATGTTTAGACTTCTTCATAGAAATTATGGGGAATGGAAATTTTCATTTTACTTATTCACCCTCTACCCCTAATTTTTTTTTAACGTAACTTAGAATAACGTTAAGTCCATTTTTTTCTCATTTATTGGCCCATGGTTTTTAATAGAGGTTAAAGATTTTCATGTAGGGTCTATCTTATAATTCCACAGTTGAGGAAAAATGCTACTTGTCTCCTTTTCAGAGTTTGTTAGAGCTTCTTGAGTAGCTAGAATATTTTTAAGTGACTCCTAGTGTTCCTCTTAACACATGATATGGTTTGACTGGATGACAAGCAAAGAGCAAAATAAAAATTCGTCTGTACCAGTTTGGAATTAAAATGTGTGTGCGTTAAGATATTTTGTTAAAGAATAGCAGAAATAGCGGAAGCTTTTTTCTTCTCTGAATCCTGATTTGTAATAATTGGGGTGATGATTGAGCTATTCAAAACCCATCTTGGTGACTGGCTTCTTTTTAAAAATAAAATAAAACTGGGCTTAAAATTTTTCTATTGATGAAACTTTAATAAATGTGGGAGTACAAGGGAGGTTTGCGCTCTCCCTTCCTTTTAAAAAAATAGGAATAAAAAAGAATCTCTATTTTACAGATAAGAATGTCAGCGTTTAGCTTTTAAAAATACTTAGTTCGGTTTCTTAAGCAATTTAATTTCATATATATCATCACATCAACTTGTTACAAAAGGGTAAGACTTTCTTTCCCATAGTAGTGACAGTATTAAACTTGACAGTCTTGTTTTACGTTTAATTTATTTATTAAAGTTAAGTGCTTTCATCCAGTTTTAATGCTTTTTTTATTCCCTCTGTGGATTTTTAAGCAAGGAATTGCTAAACTTAAGGAAACATTTTTAATGCTCAAATTTTAATATTTGAGATTCTTTCGCTGCTCAATATAGGTAGAAGGTAGGATTTCTAAAGGGAGCAATGTAACTAATTGTACCCCCAGTGCAGATTTGTCACAGATGCTTAATGATTCGTGCCATTCCAAAAATGAGAATAAAAAATCTTGAGATCTGAAAGAATGTGAAGGGATTTAAATATTTAGGAATGAGCTTTGTTTACGGATTTACAGAATTTATTTACCTGTGGTCTGTGTAGTGTAACAAGTGTGAAATGGCCAAGGATAATCAATAGTTTCTTAGAACCTTCCTGACAGTGTAAAAACCTACTCTTTGATACTATCATTGGGTGCTCAGGCATCAAATAACTAACCCTGGGACCTTTGTAAAAGGTATATAGTCACATGCTAAATTAGTTAATACTGATTGTTATTTGTTCACCTGTCCTACCAGATTTAGCAGGACAGAAGTGCAGGTGAGGAAGTGTTAATGATCAGATGGGGAAAAGAATCTGGAAACACTGTTTAAAAAAAAAAAAGAGGGGAATAATGAAGGAAATGTGGTTTCCCCTCCCTCCTCTAGATTATTGCCAATATATAGTTGTATATAATCCTTATTGTCTCATGATTTTCACCAAAATGAAATTTTGAATTATGAGTGACTAGGCCTGACCAATCTGAGGTAGAAGAAAAGTTATTTTTTTTAAACTAAGGCCCTGTAGTTTACTCAAGATTCATAAATATTCCCATGATATTAGAAGATGAGAACCTAAGAAATTCTATAGCAGGTTCTTAGTAAAATTTTTTAGCTATTATTTATTGGCTTTTAATATAACTAAATTTTTTTCATGTTAAAATTGGTCATGACATATCAGCTAGCCAGTTTATTGACCACACTTAAAATTTGTAGAAAAGGCTGTAAATATTTCAGGTGATTTCATGGTTGTGACTAGTTTATATTTCATTATTTATGCATAAGTAACAATTCTAAATTTCTTTAAGCATCTCCAAAATTATTCCAAACTGTAGAGAATGTAAAGACAAAGTGTTAGTATATCTGTGAGCCTTTGCAGATGGAAAGACCACTTTAACCTCACTTAGAATGCAGCACACAAGTGTTTTCTTTTTAAGGAATTACTCTGATAGCAGTTATGGGTTAAGACAGTGAAAGTATTTCTTTTATAAGCTTAAGAGTCTAAGAGAAGCAGCCTATCATACTCAAGAGGAAGGAGGCAGAACAGCTGTTTATGTAGACTGAAATTAAAGAATTGGATAAACACAGGTTTCCAATAAGCCCTAAAGAATGAAGTTCTTAGTACAATAAATATTATAAGCTATTTGAGTATTTTAAGTACACCACCCCCCCCACCCCCCACCCCCGCTTTGGGACATAAAATTTGCCTAAATGCACTAGTGTACTTTTATGGACATAGATTTCCAATTTCATAAAGTAGTGGGAAAATATATTTTGAGAGAGCTTGTTTTTTAAAGTTTATACTATTATCATAGAAACTTGAATTTGTATAAACTTGGCACTATTGGTATGGAATTTGCATTGCCATAATATTAGAATGGGTTACAGCTTAGCATTTATATTGTGATGTGTTCATTTTAATGGGCTTTCAAGTACTAAACATATATGTTGAAATTTTTTTCTTCCATCTATTATGATACTAGCTGTATTAAAAGACTGCAATTATTCCTTACCTTAGGAATTGTTCATGTTCTGCAACGATGTGTGCATATGTTTAATAACCTTTTTTTCTTGATTAAAAGAATAGTACATGGTTGTTGTAGTTATGTACGGTGTGTAAAATGCTGCTGTATTTTAACACAGATTGCTTGAATTGGATATACCGTGGTACATTCCTAGTATTGTGGTTAGCTCTCTCGTTTTTATTTTTGGCTGTGTCCTTCAGCTGCCACCAGAGGTACCTTGATAATAAAGAATAGTTGAAAGAACCGACACCGTTTAAGCAGGTTGTACTATGAGAACTTTCTGCCTGGCTTCTGGTTTATAGTAGGTAAGGTAGACTGGAAGCCTGTTTAAGATTGCTTATAAAAATTTGGATATGACTTGGTTGAGTCATTCTGTCCATTTTTTTTATTTTAATGGTTGTTGGATCCGAATGCAGGTTACTGAAGAATTTGCAGAATTTCTTGACTGGGCAGCTTTAAGAGCCGATTCAGTGTAATCAAGTGAAACAGGACAGATAACAGCCCTTCTCAGTATTTTATTTAAGTTTTATGTATTTCTCCGGGGGAAAAGTTGAAGTTATGATTTTGTAATAAAGATAAGTCTCAAAGGTAGAAAAGGATAATCTAGCATTTGTCCACAAAGGTTGTAGGTTGGTTTCTAATGCACAATTTAGTGAAAATGGTACTTCGTACCAGCTTTTGACAAATAAGTTACTTAAAAATGGCAAATATTAATTGATATGACCATTTTTCTTTGTGAAGACTGTTAACTATATCAGTTCTTAGAATGAGGAGCCTTTTTTTTGTATTACAGTAAAAATTCTGAAGAATTAGTAGTTTATTCTTCAAGTTAAGTTCACTGACAGTTACTAATTTTACCTTTTTAGATTGTATCTAAATTGTTTTCAGAGGTTAAAATGATAGTGACAACTTTGTAACCAGTTGTTAACAAGGGAGGTAAGAGGACTGTTTCTTAACCTTGAATGATTCCATGAAGAAATTTATGCAGATTTAAGTTTTCATGATAGAAAAACTGAAGGATAAGCAACAAAAGAGGTATTAGGTGTTTGTGAAACCTTAGATAATTAAAAAGCAAGACTTCTTTTATTTTTTTTAATGTTTATTTATTTTTGAGAGAGACAAATGGACAGAATGCAAATAGGGGAGAGGTAGAGAGAGAGGGAGACACAGAACCAGGCTCCAGGCTCTGAGCTGTCAACACAGAGCCCGAAGAGGGGCTGGAACTCATGAGCTGGGAGATCATGACCTGGGCCACAGTTGGCCACCCAACCAACTGAGCCACCCAGGTGCCCCAGCAAGACTTCTTTTAAAATAGCCTAATGTCTTTTGAAAAAATACTCTGTCATGTCTTAATGTTTTAACAAACCAAAAGGAAAGTTTAGTTTTTTCCAGTAAGTTCTGTGCCAGAACTGAGATTGAAACTTTAAATTTTAAGATGTTACTAAGTTAGCTTGTTTACATTAATTTCTAAGAAATGGCAATTTTCAGCACTATTGAATAATTTTCAGTTGTTATATTTATTTCTGAGGGAAGACTTGAAAATCAAACATACACATATTTGGACCATAATATTTTTACCATGTACTAGAAAGCTTCACATAAGCATTTAAGAAAAAACTTAGATTTTAATATAAGACTGATTTATACAGTTGTAAAATTAAACATTTTACGGTGTCACAGAGTATTCTGATATGTATGTAAACATGAACTGTGGTCATATAGTGTTTCATCTACTGCTGTTCAACAGCATAAATGAATAACATAGGATCTGTGTTATAGAAGGGAAAGCAGAGAGGGGAAGATACTCTTTTCACCTTAATGAACCAGCCTGTGTAATGCTTCAATTACAAGCAAATTGGCCATGCTTTTTTTTTTTTTTTTGAAGTACAGAATATGCTGCTTTTACAGTTTTCAGTGAATGAAAAAGCCTAAATTGCTGTCCCTGCTCCAGTCATCTGTCCAGGAATTTAGAGACTATAGAGAATTTAGAGAGATGTGGTGAAAGACTTACAGGTAGCTAAATGGGAAAGGTTGATATTGAAGGAAAAGGTAGCTATATGTTTCAGTTTTGTTTGCATCTGAAAAAATAAATAGGCCTGGCAGCATTTGTACAGTTCTTGATAAGTAAATCTTTGGACATTAAACTCAAAGAGAAAGTTTTAAGGAAGTTGCATGATAGTCTTATGGCATAAATGAAAATGCGTGTGAGGTTGGGGTAATTATTTACAATGATAATCAAGGCATAAATGGACAGAGAAACCGGACTGTCCCATCCTACTTTGGTCGTAATCATATATCTGTCAGATTAAGAAACAGTCTCTTATTCAGTTTTAAATCATTTGATTTGGAAAGTTTTGATTTATATCCAACTTTTTCAGAAGCCAGTCAGTTTTCTGATATAGGATATAGTTACT
The DNA here is from genome assembly GCF_023721935.1 of Panthera uncia. Classification (NCBI taxonomy): domain Eukaryota; kingdom Metazoa; phylum Chordata; class Mammalia; order Carnivora; family Felidae; genus Panthera; species Panthera uncia. The sequence continues at coordinate 12,317 of NW_026059564.1, read as the reverse complement.
GAAGGGCATATATGTATGTGTAACTGCATAAAACATGGAAAACTAATAAAATTGGTGGGATCAAAAAATAAAGACCATGATACTAATTGTATAATTTTTTGTACATTATGATACTTCATGATAATACAGAATATTAAAATGGCACAGTTGCAAAATTACATGTATTAGTAATTTATAAGCCAAAGGGGGCATTTTAAGAATTTCATGTCCTCTTTTCCCCGTAAGTTTATCTTTGTGCTTTATTTCAGAACATATGTTTCTGGTTAAGTTGGAGTGTGCAAAGATAGTGGTCAAACATAATTGGGAAAAGATGTTAGTAATTTCACTAATTTTTTTTTTTTTTTTTTTTTTTTTTTTTTTTTTTTTTTTTT
>NW_026059564.1:0-11846 GCF_023721935.1 Panthera uncia | reverse complement strand
TTTAATTTTTTTTTTTTTTTTTTTTTTTTTTTTTTTTTTTTTACTTTGAACATCAGCATGTGTTCTCTAATAATTGAGTTTAGGTAGATGTGTGCAAATTTCAGCCCAGAATGCTTTGCTTTAACTGTATCTTGGTATCTTAGCATGGCTTAGTGAAAGCTCATTTTAAGATAACTAAGACTTCAAGTTATAAATTAGTAAATACTTAATACATACGTGGGGGGGATTACAGTTAATGTTAGATTTATGCTTGGATTAATTATTTATATTAAAATTGTTCACATTTTAGGAAATAGGATGAAACATGAAAGGGGAGGAGGGTGAAGAATATGGTAAAAAACATTTAGAGAAATTCAGTAAATTTTCTTTAATTGTTAGAAACTAGACTTTTGAAAAATTTTAAAGATTATAAAATTGTTTTTTAATAAACTAGTTATTTGCACTTTACCTGCTGGCTTTTCCATTTGGTAGATAACATTCTGAACTCCAGCAGAGTTTTATAATCCCCACGTGCTTAAATATACTAAATGTTCTTTTTCCATTAAGGTTAATGTTCGTGAAGAAATTGAAGAGTTTTTTCCAAGAATGTGGAAGATAAATCAAGATAAAAGAAGGCTAATGAAAAGTATTAAAGATCAGAAAATTAAAATTGAATGGGGGAAAAAATTGAACAGAAGATTGGTCAGATAGAAGCACTTGAATATTTTTTTTAAGGCTATTTTGAATTGTTTGAATTGGGGAAGAATACACGAAGTATGAAAAATGAAAAACTCAATGAAGAATGAAGAGAAGTAGAAAGCAAGAGTGAAGTAGAATTAAAAGAATCTGGAAGAATGAATGGGTCCTAGGTTAAGTAAATGTATGGTTTATGTTCCAGTGTCTGTATGATCAAGTTGTAGATGAATTTGCATGATTACTTAGTTAATAGAGAATTGGTGATCTGGTTCAAGTAGGGAATTATTGAGGACAGTTAGCAGTATTAACAATGGGTTATTAATGAGCTGAAATTTTTTCTGGAGGGTGTTGCCTAACCATTTGTTTTTCAGGAGCAATCAATATAAATAATTACGGTACTTTAAATGTTAGGTGTTAGGCATCTACGTGACCAGTGCCATTTGTAATACTGTCTTCTTTGTTAGGAGTCTCGCTCTCAGTCAAAATCTCCAACGGGAACTCCTGCTCGTGTAAAATCGGAGAGCAGGTCAGGATCTCGTAGTCCATCAAGGGTTTCCAAACACTCTGAATCCCATTCTCGATCAAGATCAAAATCCAGGTAAGTGTGCTTAAAATAGTACTTAAAATGCTTTCCTTGGATTTTTCAGAGCAAAGTGGTTTTTTACTAAATTCCTTGTTTTTGCTGCATTTTGTATAAAGATTAGACCAAAGACCAAAGAAATTTCATCCAAAACATGAAGTAGTTTTTCTCAAACTGTGGAGTTTAGAAATGAATGTTCTAGGGGTGCCTGGGTGGCTCAGTTAAGTGTCAGTCTCTTGATCTCGTTTCAGCTCATGATCTCATGGTCTTGGAATCTAGCTCCTATTGGGCTCTGCACTGAGTGTGGAGCCTGCTTGGGATTCTCTCTCTCCCTACCCCCTTCCCTACTCTCATGCATGTACGCTCTCCCAAAATAAATAAATAAAAGATTTTTTTTTTAATGAGTGTTCTAGATAAAGATTTAGATAAGGCAGAGTCATCTCTTAGCCCAGTTAACCTATCAGATGCTGGCTGTTAATATAGATTCAATATGTATTGATTGATTTAAATGCATTTGGCATCTGAGGATTGGTTTTTTATTTCAGTATTTGTACAACCAAAAGGTAAATTTCTCCATTGGATACTTGGCATGTAATTTAGAGCGGAGAAGGTTGATGTGTCTATGTTGTACTGGCTATCACAATGATTTGAGAAGCTGTTTCAAGATTCATATTCCAGCTACATCCTTTACCTGAAGATTGTGACTTAGTAGGTCCAGGTTGGAACTCTTGTCGATGTAATTTTTTTTTCTTTTTCTTTTTTTTTTAAGTTTGTTTATTTTGATAGAGATGGAGATAACATGAGTCGGGGAATGGCAGAGAGAGAATCCCAAGTAGGCTCTGCACTGTCAGTGCAGGCTGCATGTGGGGCTCAAACTCACAAAACCATGAGGTCATGACCTGAGCCAAAACTGAGAGTCAGATAGTGATGCTTAATTAACTGAGCCACCCAGGCGCCCCTATAATTTCTTAATTGGAGACATAATTTCTTTGTGTAGAGTTTGTTTGCAAGGGAGCATGAGACAAAAAAAATCCATTAAAAGGCTATACTTTTCTTGAGTCCACAGCTATCTTTTCTGTCATATCCACGATCCAACTTGATTCACTAACCACTCTAATTAAATCATGTGCAGAATAGCACTGTGTAGAATTTGGGTGTGCAAATGGAAATGAGCATGTTTTCATTTTAGGACCTTCACACTTGTTGTTCTCGGCCTAGAATTCTCTTCCCTCAGATATTCAATCACTTAATTCATTCTCTGTGTGCCACCTGAGAACGTTAAAGAACATACACACCTTATTGCCTTACTCTTAATTTTTTTTCGTAATACTTACCACTATCTGATTCAGAGAAAAGCTTAGGCACTCCTGAAGGGTTTTTAATTTATGTCATTTATCATTACTGTTTAAAAATAACAGTTGAAGGGCACCTGGGTGGTTCAGTTGTCTTAAGTGTCTGACTTAGGCTCAGGTCATATCTCAAGGTTCATTGGTTCTACCCATACATCAGGCTCTCTGCTGTCAGCACAGAGCCTGCTTTGAATTCTCTGTCACCCTCGCTGTCTCTGCCCCTTCCCGCCCCGCAAAAAATAAACATTTTTCATTTTTTTTAATGTTTATTTATTTTTGAGAGAGTGTGAATAGGGGAGGAGCAGAGAGAGAGAGGGAGACACAGAATCCAAAGCATGGTCCAGGCTCTAAGCTGTCAACACAGAGCCTGATGCGGGGCTCGAACCCATGAACTGTGAGATCATGACCTGAGCCGAAGTCAGACACTAAGCCAACTGAGCCACCCAGGCGCCCCAACAATTGATATTTTAAGTGACAGGATTTCTTATTAATGTTTGTTTATCTTTTACAGTGAGGCTGTAAATTAGTGTTAAGGAAAATGGGAAATCTCTATATCTTAAATGTGCTAGGAACTACATCTCCAGGTCTTGCCAAGGAACTTTTGCTTTTGCTGTTCCTAGAATACTTTTCCCCTGTCTACCTAGTAAAATATGTCTCCCAGCTTCATTGTTAGCCTTCTTTGTTTTGAATAATCTTCCCTTGTTAGTTTAATTCTCTTCACGCATGTGCTCTCTTTTTAGACACTCTGGCCCTTAGCATGTATAACATTTATTGAATGCCTTAAACAAATTATTTTGTAAGACTGTGATCGCTCCATGGGGTGCCTGGATGGCTCAGTTGGTTAAGCGTCCGACTTCAGCTCAGGTCACGATCTCGCGGTCCGTGAGTTCAAGCCCCGTGTCGGGCTCTGGGCTGATGGCTCAGAGCCTGGAGCCTGCTCCTGATTCTGTGTCTCCGTCTCTCTCTGCCCCTCCCCCGTTCATGCTCTGTCTCTCTCTGTCTCAAAAAATAAATAAACGTTAAAAAAAAAAAAAAAGGACTGTGATCGCTCGCTCCTGGTCTGTGTGTTTATCAAAGATGGATCATGTGAATAGTAAATAAATAGCAGAGTGGCTGGAAATAGAGAAAGGAGAAGAACTAGGGAATCAGCAGGGGAAAGACAAGTGAGATGCTGTAGTAAACTTGAAGAAATGAAGACTGTTAGACATGAAGACTGTTACACGGGCATTTAGGTTGTTGGATTAATTTAGGAGATGCTGGATTGCAGTGGGCTAAAGAAAGATTGGAAAGGAAATGACACTTAACAGTGAAGGGAATGTAGAACTATATTGAGAAGATGGTAAGAATCAAAGGATTTTACTGTGGTGATAATGACAGTTGGTGATTGGTCTTTGTTATGGTAAGATACACATAACAAAATTTACAGTCTTGGGGCACCTGGGTGGCTCAAGTCAGTTGAGCTTCCAGCTTTGGCTCAGGTCATGATCTCACAGTTCATGGGTTTGAGCCCCGCATCGGGCTGTGTGCTAACAACTTGGAGCCTGGAGCCTGCTTCAGATTCTATGTCTGTCTGTCTCCCTCTCCCTCTTCTTCTGTCCCTTCCTCCCTCCCCCTCTGTCCCTTCCTCCCTCCCCCTCCCCCTCCCTCTCTCTCCCCCTCCCTCTCTCTCCCCCTCTCTCTCTCTCTGCCTGCCCCTCCCTCACTCACATTCTGTCTCTCAAAAATAAGTAAACATTTAAAAAAAAAAATTTTTTTTTTTAATTGACAGTCTTAACCATGTTTAAGTGTGCTATTGAGTAGTGGTATTAAATACATTCACATTGTGCAACCATCACTACCATCTGTCCCAGAACTCTTCATCCTGTAAAACAAACTCTATACCCATTGAACAGTGGCCCCTTGTTTTCCCCCTCTCCCAGCCCTTGGCAGCCACCATTTTACTTGCTAGCTATATGGTTTTGACTACTCTAAGAACCTTATATAAGTGGAATCACAGTATTTGTCTTTTGGTGGCTGGCTTGTTTGCCTTAGCATAATGTCCTCAGGGTTCATCCATGTCTCAGAATATTGCAGGATTTCCTTAGTGCTTGTTTTGTGTTTTTCTTTTAAAAGAAGATAGAGGTGTAACATGCTTGTAAGGTATAGTGTGAAAAGAGTGAATGTAGAAGGGATAGACTGAGAACAAGATGATTGTATGATTAAGAGAACAAGAAGAATATACTTGCCTCAGAAAGTAAAAAGGAGCTGGGGTACATGTATAAATCCTTGGCATTACCCATTTGCTTCAGTATTTTCACTTAAATTTATTTCTCTCACAGGTCGAGGTCAAGGAGGCATTCTCATAGACGTTACACTCGATCCAGATCCCATTCTCACTCTCATAGGAGACGATCTCGAAGTAGGTCATATACACCTGAATACCGGCGTCGTAGAAGCCGAAGTCACTCTCCAATGTCTAACCGGAGAAGACATACAGGCAGCAGGGTATGTAGTTTTAAAAAATTAATGAAAACTTATTTTGTCTTAGGTGTTTAGTTATAGCATAATATCTTGCTTTCATGAGACTAGACCGTCTTTTTGGATTTTTTTGGTTTTTGTTTTTGTTTTTTAACATTCATTCATTTTTTTGAGAGAGATAGTATGAGCGCAGGAAAGACAGAGAGAGAGGGAGACACAGAATCCAAAGCAGGCTCAGGCTCTGAGCTGTCAGCACAGAGCCTGATGCAGGACTTGAACTCACGAACAGTGAGATCATGACCTGAGCCAAAGTTGGACACTTAACTAACTGAGCCACCCAGGCACCCCTAGACCGTTATTTTAAACGGTCCAGGGGGCACCTGGCTGGTTTAGTCGGTGGAGCATGCGACTCTTGATCTTCAGGTTATGAGTTCGAGCCCCTCATTGTGTGTAGAGATTACTTAGGAAATAAAAAATAAATAAAGTGATATTCCAGAAACATCCTTAAGCATATGAATATTATTTATATTCATTTAAATATATTTTATTTTCTTGGGGTACCTGGGTGGTTCAGTCAGTTAAATGTCCAACTCTTGTTTTCAGCTCAGAATGTGATCTTATGGTTCATGGGTTTCAGCCCCAACTGCAGGGCCTGCTTGGGATTCTCTGTCTCTCAAGATAAATTAAATATTTAAAAAAATATATTTTTTATATATTTTATTTTCTTGACTTTTGAGTGAAAAGTTGAAATTTGTGAAGGAAATATATGTTCTACGAATTAAAATGAAAAACTGAGCTGAAAATATTGAGATTAAAAACTTTTGGTGGAGGCTGAGGGAAGCTGGCAGGGAAATACATGTAGTAATAATAATAGCTAACACGCATTCAGCACTGTGCAGAGGTTTTCAATGCATGTAATAGATAAGCAAGTTGAGCCTTGGATATGTGACATTGATGTTTGGATTTTGGCTAACTGGCAGAGTCCAGGTTTCAACCAGGCTGCTTGCCTTAAACTTCCTGTGCTTAACTTTGGTGCCGTGTTTTCCCTCTATGTGATACTGAATCATTTAACTGTAACGGAATCTGCTGTTATTTAATGATGCTTTGAAATGTGTAAGTACATTTTTCAAGTTAGGATTGTGGGAAAATTGAAAGAATATCCTTAATGAAAATGGAGGAAAGCACTTAAAGATGAAGTCATATTAAGTACAAATCTGTAAGGTATATAACATTTGAATAAGCCACGAATAAGGCTTTAAATTTAAACTAGGATGGATTCTTTGGATACATTCTGAAAATTGCAGGACTAGAAATAGAAAGTAGGGATGTTTTTATTTAGGATACAACTGGATGTATACTCCAAAGAAGGGGTGAGTGTACTGTATGTAAACTGTAAAATATTACTCATCTGGGTTTTTTCCTCTTAAATTCTTCTTTCCAAGTAACTTGAAGTAGTGTATAGTCTTTGTGTATTAGATGAGGTGTTCAAAGTATTTCTGTGTGGCTTAATTTTTACTTCAGTTTGGAGCTTGAAATTAAATCACATCTTAAATATTCAACAGGCAAATCCAGATCCCAACACTTGCCTTGGAGTGTTTGGCCTCAGTTTGTACACAACAGAGAGAGATCTTCGTGAAGTATTTTCTCGATACGGACCATTGAGTGGTGTCAATGTGGTTTATGATCAGCGAACTGGACGATCACGAGGATTTGCTTTTGTTTATTTTGAAAGAATAGATGACTCAAAGGAGGTAATTTTATAATTATCTGTCAATTTGACATTTTTGAGGTACATAATTATAATGTCAGGTTATTGTTAAAAGTTGACTGATAGTCTCCCAGTTCCATAACATGTTCTCTTTCATTCCCTGACCTGAGTCTATTCAAACTCTTCCTCTCAGTGTTACAGTTTGGAAAGTGAGATGTATGTGTTTGAGTTAATAGAAAAAATAAAGCATATGAATATTCTTCTTTGACTAAGTCTTATTCATACTCCCAAGAAGGTGATTAAACTAACTTTCTAAAAATTCTATGGTATTTTCAGTTGTCTGGCAAGCTCAGTTGGTGGAGCGTGCAACTCTTGATCTGGGGGTTGTGAATTCAAGCCCCATGCTGGGTGTAGAGATTACTTAAAAATAAAATCTTTTTTTAAAAGTTAAAGAGAAACTATATAATATTTAGGTTAATCTGTTTAATTTTGTGTCACATGAGCTCCCCATGTATAGAGTGTGTTTCCATTCATATTCATCTATTTTTCTATAATTAAAATATACCTAGAAAAAACTGGTCTTTTTTCATTTCTTTTTTTTTTTTTTTTTAATTTTTTTTTTCTTTTTTTCAACGTTTTTTATTGATTTTTGGGACAGAGAGAGACAGAGCATGAATGGGGGAGGGGCAGAGAGAGAGGGAGACACAGAATCAGAAACAGGCTCCAGGCTCCAGGCCCCGAGCCATCAGCCCAGAGCCCGACGCGGGGCTCGAACTCACGGACCGCGAGTTCGTGACCTGGCTGAAGTCGGACGCTTAACCGACTGCGCCACCCAGGCGCCCCTCTTTTTTCATTTCTTGTTTTTATTGCCATTCTTCATTTTCCTAATAGTGATCATAATCAATATCAATGATTTGAAATTGTGCTATTTTTTTTTTTAAGAAATTGCTTTTTTAATTATTTTTTAAATTTATTTTGAGAGAGACAGACACAGTGTAAGTTGGGGACAGGGAGAGAGAGAATCCCAAGCAGGCTTTGCGCTGCCAGTACAGAGTCTGATGTTGGGCTTGAATTCACAAAACCACGAGATCATGACCTGAGCCGAAACCAATGGTCGGATGCTTAACCAGCTTAGTCACCCAGGCACCCCGGAAGTTGTGCTATTCTAATGTATTTGATAGTGGAATATAAAGGGAGCAGTAGGCTTACTTTCTCTATACTAGAGTTCATAGCTATCGGGTTAGAAAATTCCATTTTAAGGAATTTGAAGCCCATTGTTGAGTTTTTATCAAAACTTTTTTTGTTCTTATCGAACCTTAATAAATGTCAGGTACCTGGCTAGTTCAGTTGGTAGAGCATGTGACTCTTGATCTCAGGGTCGTGAGTTTGAGCCTCACGTTGGTACTATTTTACCTATAGTAGTTATCCAATTACTATTTTACATGTGATAGTAGTTGGATATGGGTTGTTGCTCTATGTATCAACAGTATTTGATTGCGACATAAACAGTCATAAAAGTTCGCATATTTTTCAAAAATAATAGATGCTAGTGGCATCTAGTGGATAGAGGCCAAAAATGATACTAAACATCTTACAATTATAGTGCACAAGCTAGCCACCCACAACATAGAATTAGCAGTCCCAAAGTGCAAAGGTTGAAAAACCCCAGATAATTCTAACAAAATAATCCTCCAGGTTGTAAATCATTTATGTAATAGACGTTCTAATTAGCATTCTCTAAATGTTTTAATCTGTCAAATATTACCTTTTTTGGTTACATATTTGTGATTTATTTCTGGTCTCAAGGGATAAAGTTATAAGCTTAAAAAGTAGCTGGAGGAGGTGCCTGAGTGGCTCACTTGGTTAAGCAGCCTGCTCTTTGATAATCTGCTCAGTTGGTGATCTCCTGGTTCATCCCAGTGTCTCGGGGGCTCCGTACTGAGCATGGAGCTTGCTTGGGATTCTCTCTCCTCTCTGCCTCTTGTGTGTGCTCTGTCTCTCTCAAAAAAAAAAAAAATTAGTAAACATTTTTTTTTTTAATAAAAATACTAGGATATCTGACCTGAAGTGAAGGTTGTGAAGTATAAAACAATACCACAATTAAGATTTTTTTTAATATGAAACTTATTTGTCCTAGCTCTTGATTCTTCCCACAACCACTCCGCCTGGTTTATTTCCTTTATAAGATAAAATGAAATTGGTTCCAAAGAACTTTGTAATGTACTTGAATTATTGTCACATTTATTGGTATTCGTGCCAAAGGGCAGAATGTTAGGGAATGTGAGCACAGGTATAAAGACAGGAGCATTTGTTGGCCGGTTTAAAAGTTCTTTTATATTTGGAGTTCACTAGGTGGCGGTGTGTTACCTAAGAAATACTTTTAGGTGAGCTGAATGGCAGTTTCTGCTTTGAGTTGCCTAGACTGAAACTAGTAACTGCAGCCTCGAGAGTTATGCAGGCTTCCCAACTTGTGTGGTTTTTTTCTCTGTAGCTGCCCCCAGTGTTTCAGCAGAGGGATGCTTAAGTGTCTGTGTATACATTAGAAAACTCAATACTATTGACATGCATAGAGCAAGGATTAATAATATAAAATCCTGGTCCTTATTGTTTAGGAAAGAAGTGTTTAGAGAATTTTAATTTTTTTTAACTTCAAATGGAAAATGTGTTAAATTTGTTGGCAGTTTTAGTAGTTTCTTCTTAGTAAAATATGCATGACTTTCTGTGCCTGTTCTCTGTTAAAGGCAATGGAAAGAGCAAATGGAATGGAGCTGGATGGTCGAAGAATTCGTGTGGATTATTCTATTACCAAGAGAGCGCACACACCTACACCTGGCATCTACATGGGCAGACCAACTCAGTAAGATAACATGTTTTCTAAGCTAAACTGTAAGAGCCAGAAATTCACCAGAAATGCATGCAAATTTTTTTATTAATTAGCAGATAAAATGATTTTTTCCTATAATTAGAATGGAAAGCTTAATTTGTACATATTCTAATATCTGTTTGAGGAGGGGGACAAATTAAAGCCATCACAGTTGTTCCTGACTCTTTGCTTGATGCTAATACAAATAAAAAAATTATTAAAGATGAGAAAAATAGTGTATGCTTTTAAGCATTCTCTTTCTATTCTTACATGACTTTGGAAGCCTTGTGAATAGGGAAGGGTTATTGGATAGTGATACATATTTTTTTTTTAAGTCAGTTTTCACATTGCAGAAAATAAAGAGGCTTTTATATATGTTTTTTTTTAATATAATACAACCAAAGACAGTATTGCTAAGAATGAAAGAAGGAATTACTTTCAGTTATTTTGAAGCCTTGCTGAGGAAAATGTAGGGTTTGGCAAGGAGAGCCTACAGAAAACTAAAGTGAAAATAATGTACCTATGATTAGGAGTTGGGAAAAGTACAGGAGAAAGTGCTTAGAGTTTAAATTCACTGCCAAAGTCTTATAAACCAGATCTCAAAATTGTTGTAGTGATGCACCTCAGTGTAAGGTAGTTAATTCTTTTTGCTGTTCCGGGTTGGTTAACCTTTTTTAATTCATGATGTTTATTAATTGCATCTGAATTAGTCTTAAGGACTCACATCTTAAGTATTTTGGTACTGTTTCCTAGCACAGTGCTTCATTTCACCTTGTTGAAAAGAAAAGGTCCTGCTGGTTTGAGTAGTATAAAAGAGCAGTTTATAATTTGGAGAGTTTTGGGAAATCATTCCTGGTTATTTATGTAATGAATAGGAAGCCAAAGCAGAATAATACCATGGGAGTCAGCAAAGTGAGATGTGGAGGTAACCGACGCGAAAAGGGATAATCTTTCTTTCTACATTGTCTTCCCTCCTTCCTCCGTTTTATTTAAGCACCAGTTGGTATTAAATGATACTGGAAAATCACATTGATGTAAAATTTTTATATTTTTCTGTAGTAGTGGCGGTGGTGGTGGCGGAGGTGGTGGTGGAGGTGGAGGAGGTGGCAGGCGTCGGGATTCTTACTATGATAGAGGATATGATCGTGGGTATGACAGATATGAAGACTATGATTACCGGTACAGGTAATGTTTTAATTTGTAATTTTCATTCTAAATTAGATTATAATAGTATTTAGTACTTTTAATTTTTGTTTCATATACATTAATAAAATATTTAAAATAGATTTTACAGGGACATGCCTAGGTGGCTCAGTTGGTTAAGCAACTGACTTCAGCTCAGGTCACGATCTCAGTTTATAAATTCAGGCTCTGCACTTTTGCAGAGCCTGCTTGGGATTCTCTCCCCCTCTGTCACTGCCCCTCCCCCACTTGTGCTTTTTTTCTCTCAAAATTAAGTAACTTTAAAAAAATAGATTTTAGGGGCGCCTGGGTGGCGCAGTCGGTTAAGCGTCCGACTTCAGCCAGGTCACGATCTCGTGGTCTGTGAGTTCGAGCCCCGCGTCAGGCTCTGGGCTGATGGCTTGGAGCCTGGAGCCTGTTTCCGATTCTGTGTCTCCCTCTCTCTCTGCCCCTCCCCCGTTCATGCTCTGTCTCTCTCTGTCCCAAAAATAAATAAAAAACGTTGAAAAAAAAAATAGATTTTATATGATGGTTTCTTGAAGGGGGAAATTATTTTCTCAAGATTGAGAACAGAGGTCAGTAATCTGTATTTGCCAATATTTTGTTGTGTCATATGCTTGCTGTTCTAGTATTAATTGGCACACAGAGAATGTAATGGTTATTTTCATCTGCCTCAGTGATTATGTGGTATGCAAAGTAATCTTTTATTTCCTACAGAAGAAGATCACCTTCTCCTTACTATAGTCGATACAGATCACGATCAAGATCTCGTTCCTACAGTCCACGTATGTACACTTTTACTTTGTGGCATTAAGAACCATTCGTAATCAATGGTTTATTTTAGAAAATCAGCATATATGGAGATTGTTCATAGTTTGACGAATACTAGGCAAGTCAAACTATAATTGTCATTTTGACTTTTATTTTTTGCTCTCTTTCAGGACGCTATTGATAAACAGAATGGTTGCAGATGAGGACATCTTTCTCTCTCTCTCTTTTTTTTTTTTTTTTTTTTTTTTTTTTTTTTTTTTT
>NW_026059563.1:19700-48707 GCF_023721935.1 Panthera uncia | reverse complement strand
CATCCATTTTGAATTTATTTTTGTGTATGGTGTAAGAAAGTGGTCCAATTTCATTCTTTAAAAAAAATAAAGTATTAAAATTCCCCCCTATTTTGTTTTCTACTGGCAGTAACGTCAACTTAAACTTTCTTGAGTGGTTATAGTTATTTTATAAATTTTTACTAACTTGGAGAAATCTCACTCAGCTGAAGCCATACTTAGATTTTTAAAAAATGAACCATGAGGGGCACCTGAGTGGCTCAGTGGATTAAGCATCCAACTCTTGATTTCAGCTTAGGTAATGATTTCATTGTTCGTGAGTTTGAGCCCTGCATTGGGCTCTGCTTGAGATTCTCTCTCTACTCTCCCCCTGCTCGCTCTCTCTCTCTCTCTCTCTCTCTCTGTCACAAAACAAAACAAAACAAATGAACCATGAAATTTTTCAACTTTTATGTTGAGCTATAACTTGCATGCAATATAAATGTACAAATCTTAAGTGTAAAACACAATACCTTTTTATGTGCTTATACACACGTACACACCACTCAGATCAAGAAATAGATCAGCTCCTCAGAAGGCTCGCTGGTTCACTCTCCAATCTGTACCCCCACAAAGTGACCACTATTCTTACCTCCATCCTTATATAACATGATAATGAAATGATACCATCACAGTGCAATATTGCAATGCATATGATAAATTATTGTTATAACAGAAAACATTACAAGTACTTTCATTTTACCATACAATGGCTTTCAGTTATATTGCTACTTCATCTCTTAAAGTCATGTAGATCCTTAGAATATTAAAGTTCTTTTTTAAAAATTTCATCATTGTAGGGCACCTGGTTTGATTAGTCAGTGGAGCACGTGACTCTCAATCTCAGGGTCATAAGTTCAAGCCCTACACTGGGCATGAAGCCTACTTTAAAAAAATAATAATAAAAAAATAAAATTCCAATGTTGTGATATTACAAAGTAAACCAAAACAAGTATACTAATCAATTTGTTCAACATCTCTTCATTTGAGACTATATCTTAATCTATCGTGGCCAGAAAACATGCTCTATGGAAATTAGTTTGATGGTTATTTATACATGAATCTTCTTATTTATGAAATTTATATAAAACCTTTTTGTTTCTTTGGTCTAATTTCCTTATATTTCATTTGAATGGTATTGTTGTTGATCTTTTGATTTAGAAAAACTTTTTCCTAAAATTAAAGAAATTATTATTTTCAAAAGTGAAATGTAGCTATGTAAGGTTTTTTTTTTTTTTTTTTTTTGGTAAACTTTTGCTAAAATTAGTAATAACAATGAATAGCTGATACCAAATAATTGTGACCAGCTCAACTTCAAAATAAAGTTCATTTTCCTACAAAGGCCACAAATTGCTCTTTGTTTGAAATCTTCTATTTTTTAACTTTTCTAATGCATCTTGTATCTTGTCTAAATTAAATCCAATTTGACAAAATTTAGAAACATTTTCCTCACATGTTCAAGAGTAATTTTATAGGGGTGCCTGGGCATCTCAGTAGGTTAAGCGACCACCTTTGGCTCAGGTCATGTTCTCACAGTTCGTGAATTCGAGCCCCTCGTCAGGCTCCATGCTGCCAATGCAGAGCCTGCTTGGAATTCTTGCTGTCTCCCTTGCTTTCTCCTCACTCTCTGCTCCTCCCCCACTTGTTCTTTCTCTCTCAAAATAAAGAAATAAACTTTTAAAAAAAGTCCCTGAATAACAATTCATTAAAAAAAAAGAAAGAAAGTGATTTTTGTATATGCTTCCTCAAGATGTTCAATGTTTGAGCAGATTCAGAATGTTGTATGTGATCTTTGATTTGCTCCAAAGAATATCACTACAATTGACATGATTAAGACCAACAGATTCAAACAAAGTTCATAAATGGTTTCAGGAATATCTCTAGATTTGGTGCTAAATTATGGTATGTACACTTTTAGCAAAGCCTTTATGGTAGGCTTCATCATGCATGGACCAGATCACCATCACAGACGTGTACCAATAGTGGTACATATACCACTAATACATCTATTACATAGGATTTACTGGGAAAGCAAACGTAGTCTCCTAAATTCTCACTACCCTATGACATAGGCCTGATGTAGATGTTCTCAGTGCATCTTGGTCAAAGTCCCAGGGCCTGCCTAAGGCAATGGACTAGCTCTTCCACAAATACTCAATGAGAAGGACTCTGCCTGCCCCTGTTTTACGTATTTATTAACTGGACTAAGAGAGTGTACAGAAGATCTAGTTTCTCCAAGAAACAAGAATATATCAAGGCACCTCAGGCCCAAGAAGAACACTAGAAGTATGTAAATCCAAGGCTGAGTTCTTCCACCCAGGGCCTTGGGAACAGTTTTGAAGAGTCTCTACCTGCTAGGAACCCTGGCATTAGCCAAAGGCTTAGCTATTCCACTGCAGACAGGTTCAGTTCCACTGAGCCAGCTCTCTAGTAAGCTACCAAATGAGAAAATGTTCTTCCAGGGCCATCCAAATTTGTTTCTGAGCAGACTTAACCTTCAGCAATATTTTGAATCAATGCTTAAAATTGACAAATATTTTCTCAGTCCGTCTTTTAAGCCAAAAGTCTATACTTTTTTTTTTTTTTACAACAGGGGTAATACCAATCAAATATTTCTTAAATTTTCACTTTGTTTTCTTACATAGTTCAAAAGTAAGAGTGTGTGTGTGTGTGTGTGTGTGTGTGTAATTATTCAACATGACTTTACACAATCTAGTTGAAGTTGATAATGTACATACTTAAGTTTTTATTTTATATATGATTTCTTCTCTCCCTTTACTAGCCATTATATTAATAATCTCATACCGAATTTTCCATCCTAGACAGTGATCATTAGTTACCTGTCTTAAATGTTTACCCATTCTGGCTTCAACTTTCAAAATAATTTATTCTAAATTTAGTTCCACTGTTTTCTGTAAATGTTGTGCTGTTAAAATAATATTACTTTAGGAGTATTACAATAATGTCCTATGTCAGTGTTTACTTGTGTTGATAAATGCTATCATTGTTTGCTGATTACTCAGCCTTTTCTTTTCCCAGCTCCAGAATAGCATGTGTGTTTTTGTGTGTGCCAGTGACATTTTTGTTCTTTTCATCAGAAACCGAAATATTTCTAGTCACAAAAACTTTTGCTGGCCAAAGCGGATCTTGAAAACTGGTTGTGAAGTATGTAACAGTATAACAAAATACATAGCCTTTAAACTTAAAGTATAAAATATAAATTCTACAGTTCTATATTCCATTTAGAAGCATTTTGGTATGAAGGAAATGACTAAATTTTTTTCTGAGTAAAAATAAAAATTCAAAGTTATAATCATTCAGTTGGAACAGAAGAATGTGATAGTCATTGTCCAGGATCATTGTTCAACAAACATTGAAAACCTCAGGGTTTCTCTTATTCATTCAACCTGCTGATTTCATATATAATTCTCAATGAATTCTATTTGCTTCAGTCAGTTACTAAACCTTAATTAGTAAAGAATGTGAAATTACAGAGATTTCATTTGACCTGTTCAAGTAGTGATATGAAAAGAATAATTTTCTTCCTGCTTTCACTGCATTGATCAGTTACTAAATCTCATTAAATAAACAATTTGTAATCTCTTCAGGAATCTTAAGTGAGTTATTCTCAACAGAAGTCTGTTTGTTTTCATTGTTTCCAATTTTTATAAATTTAAGCAGACTTCTTCTTTTTAAAGACTTTCTATTTTGAGGCCCATGGCTGGGTCAGTCAGCAGAGCATGCTACTCTTGATCTCAGAGGGTCATGAGTTCAAGTCCCATGTTGAATGTAGAGCTTACTTTAAAAGGCAGGGGGAGGGGCGCCTGGGTGGCTCAGTCGGTTGAACGTCCGACTTCAGCTCGGGTCATGATCTCACAGTCTGTGAGTTCGAGCCCCGTGTCGGGCTCTGTGCTGACAGCTCAGAGCCTGGGGCCTGTTTCAGATTCTGTGTCTCCCTCTCTCTCTGACCCTCCCCCGCTCATGCTCTGTCTCTCTCTGTCTCAAAAATAAATTAAAAAAAAAAAAGTTAAGAAAAAAAAAAAAAGGCAGGGGGAGTGGGGGAGGTACTTGGGTGGCTCAGTCAGTTGAGCCTCCAGGTCTTGATTTGGGCTCATATCATGATCCCAGGGTCATCGATCGGGCTGGGTATGGAGCCTGCTTGCAATTCTCTCCCTCTCTCTCTCTCTCTCTCCCCCCCCACCTCTGCCCCTCTCCCCTGCTTGTACTCTTTCTCTCTCTAAAATAAAGTTTAAAAAAAATTATTAAATACATAAAGTTAAAATACATGTAAAAGTAAAAATTCAACTGAAATTTCATATACTATTTTCAAAAAAAGTCTTTTTTCTTCTAAAGTATCCACAATTATTTCTTACATTAAAATGCAATATATAAATTATAATAGATATTAGAGTATTCAGCCAAAATAGTTTAAGTAGAGCTGAATTTTAAATTTATTTTCCTAAAAATTTAACTAAACCTTTTAACACATTTTTATGAAAGTAAAACTATTCATATTCTATCACTCAGTGTCCATTTAGTTGTCAATTTAAAGCATCAGCTTTCCATTTCAAGCATGTTATGTCTAAACCACATATACACATTTAGTAATATGAGTTGTTCATTATTGCAAAAGTTCCTCAGCTGCTATATATATCTGCTGCAATACAGTGCTAATATATGAGTACCACAAATTGGAATACCAAGAGAGAAGCGAACAGATGAATACTCAGGGCTGTTGGGAAAGGACACTTCATTGTGCAAGAACCTATTGCATTTGTAGCATCTGAGAGGAAGGAGTTGCCAAGTAATTCATTTTCTCTCTTACATAAGCATTTTTGTCACGCCAGTGTTCCCTGTCCTCCAAAGCCATGTCCATCTCCAAGGCAGGCAGCAGTGTAACCTACAGACCTACACAACAATGAAGGTGTTCATACCCATTTTTAAGGACATAGGACAAGATACGTGAATGCATTTCCCTAAAGCCTAAATAGCATGAGTAACAACAGAGAATACATTCAGTTACAGGTCAGCCCATGCTGGCCCTAAGTACCACATCACTGACCAAGCTGCCCATGTGTACTTTAAGAAATGTACTTTTGGGGAGATCCCGGGTGTCTCAGTCAGTTAAGCATCCAACTTCAGCCCAGGTCATGATCTCACGGTTCGTGAATTTAAGCTGCATTGTCAATGCAGAGCCTACTTAAGATTCTCTCTCTCCCTCTCGCTCTCTGCCCCTCCCCCACATGCACGTGTGGGCGTTCTCTGTCTCTCTCTCTCAAAATAAATAAACTTAAAAAATAAAAGAAATATACTTTTTGTATCTTTGTGATATGTGAAGACTTCTAAAGTACAGGGTGCAGAGCAGAGGCCTCTCTTGCCCATGTCTAAGGTACTGCCCCTATGTTGCTGCCTGTCTTTTGCTACAAACAAAATTATGATAAACATTCTCATTTCTGTCTCCTTAAGGATCTGTGAAGGGTATCTCTGAGATACATACTCAGGAGTCAAATTGTTGGGATATAAAATAGAACACATTTTAATTTCACTGAATATTGATTGCTCTCTAGAACAGCTATACTAGCTGACACTCCTTCTGAAATACATATATTCCCTATTATTCCATACAAATTCATCATTTTCAAAACCAAAATGGTATGGTCCTTTACCTATTGTTTCACAGTTTGAACTTCTCATTTGTCTAGTTTGATACTGATCCATTGGCTGGATCTTTTAGGCAAAATTGTCTAACCAGTAACCACTCAATTGTACCAGCACCTGAGCCATATTTCTGCATCCTTCATTCAATTAATATGTTTGTTTATCCAGACACAGATTTTAGCAAACTATTAAGAACTGTTCCAGGCACTGAGGGAACCCAAAGACAAATGAGGCATAATACCTTACACTCAAGGACCCTGGAGTCTAGAAGATGTAATAAGAAAACTATTCCAAAACCTTGTAGAAGTCAAGATTTACTGTCATTTTCATGGAGCCTGGGTGGCTTGGTTGGTTAAGCATCTGACTCTTGATTTCAGCTCAGGTCATGATCTCATGGTTTGTGAGTTCAAGCCTTCATTGGACTCCATGCTGATAGTGTAGGGCCTGCTTGAAATTCTCTCTCTTTCCCTCTCTCTCTGCTCCTCCCTGGTCCCTCACATGTGGTCTCTCTCTCAAAATAAATAAACTTAAAGAAAAAAAAGATTTACTGTCATTTTCACTTCTTCTTTTACAAATTAATTAATCCTATCAAAAGAAAGAAAGTTAGATAACCTGAAAATACATGTCCCTAGCAAACTCTCACTTCTACCAATGTGTTTACTTGGTAAGAGCACATAAATGATAATCCTTTGAATCCTTGAATAATCCTTTTCTGAATCTTTCTCAGGAGCAAAATCAGATTTGAGTCCTCTAACTTCTTCTTTTGTATTTGCTTATATCTGATCTTGATTTCATTCTCCTTGACTTTCAAAATAACAACTGTTCAACTATTCATTCTAGACCATCGGAGTGTGCTGGACACAATTCATGCAGTCTAGTTGATTGAAATTATTGAGACCTCTGCACAACTTAGATGCTTCATTTCTCATCCACCTCAGGCTCCAGTTTCTTCCAGCCCACTTTTGTTTTACCTTTTTAAGTATGAAGACCACTCTCCTTGACATAGAAACAGACTCAAAGAATTCTGCTTACTCTGCTACTTGTTCACATTACAGTCAGTGCCAAGCATTAGACCTAATCTTCCTTCATCATTTTGCTCTAAATATGATTTACTTTTTTCATATTTATTTTGAGAGAGAGAGAGAGAGAATGAGAGGGGGAGGGGCAGAGAGAGAGGAAGACAGAGGATCTAAAGCAGGCCCTGCACTGACAGCAGAGAGCCTGAAGTGGGGTTCAACCTCACAAGCCATGAGATATGACCTGAGCTGAAGTCAGACACTCAACCAACTGAGCCACCCAGGCACTCCTCTAAAGAGGATTTATGAAGCTTTTTTATTTGTCCTCAGCGGATTTTCAATTCTCAACTCATTTGGGGCTTTAGTGTTTTTACAGATTTATGACATTCTCTCTATTCATCCTTAGTCATATTTCCTTATTTCCATCATTTGTAAATTTTCTATTAAAATCTGAACTAATCAGAAAATACCTTAGGGGAGCCTGGGTGGCTCAGTTGGTTGAGTGTCCAACTCTTTATTTCAGCTCAGGTCATGATCCCAGGGTTTTGGGATTGAGCCCCACGTTGAGCTCTGCATGGAGCATGGAGCCTGCTTCAGATTCTCTTTCTCTCCCTCTGCCCTTCTTCCCCACTCAGGCTCTCTCACTTTCTAAAATAAAAATTGGGCTACCTGGGTGGCTCAAGTCAGTTAAGCATCCCACTTCAGCTCAGGTCATAATCTCACAGTTTGTGAGTTCAAGCCCCATATCGGGCTCTGTGCTGACAGCTGAGAACCTGGAGCCTGCTTTAGATTCTGTGTCTCCTTCTCTCTCTGCCCCTCTCTCGCTCACGCTCTGTCTCTGTCTCTCAAAAATAAATACACATTTTTTTAAATTAAAATTAAATACAATAAAAATAAATTTAAAAAATAAAGAAAATATCTCATGCTATCACACTAGCTTCAACACACCCCCTCTTTTCTTCTTCATCAAGACCATTTAAAATTATGTAATCAGAATTGAGAATCTAAGGGCAACCCAATCCTCTTGATCATGGTACATCTAGCATAGTACAGGACAAATACATATTTAATGAATAATAATAAATGAATGAAAATCTCTTCCATGGATTTATGCTTGTCTTTTCTTTGAACTTTATATAATCTGAATTTTTTTGTAATTTTTAAAATATGCTTGGATATCGTTATAAAAACTTACGACTTAGGTAGCATCACTTTCTCCCTACATTACCGTCATGTTTATTTCAGTTAATTCCAATTAAAAAAAATTTTTTTTAATGTTTATATATTTTTGAGAGAGAGAGTGCAAATGGGGGAAGGACAGAGAGAGAGGGAGACACAGAATCCAAAGCAGGCTCCAGGCTCCGAGCTCCCAGCATAGAGCCCAAGGCAGGGCTCAAACTCACTAACGTGAGATTGTGGCCTGAGCTGAAGTTGAATGCTTAACCAACTGAGCCACCCAAGTGCCCCAGTTAATTACAATTTTTAAAACGTACACATCTTTCTGTGTTTATAATTACTAAAGATGTTAACTTAGGACTATGGAAGCTGCTCAGAAAAAGCCTTCTTGGGGCTGACACCCCTCACACCTACATGTAATGATTTTGTTTTTCATGGTCAGCAGAAGGACTAACAGCCAGTGACAACTGCTTTGAGGAAAGATCTGTGCCCTCTGCAAACTGTGTGTAAGGTGATATTCCATATCAGGATAGAATTTAAAGCACCTTTAAGTCCCCTGCTTATGTCCCCTGGGGTTAAAATTTTTATTTGCTTTTTTGATATAGTTGCCTACAGAAACATTTTGAGAGAATCTATTTTCTGTGTATCCCAAATAAGATGAAGAAAGATGTTGTAATTAAATGTTGCCATTAACTCACAATTTCTACCTTTGGGAAAGTTATAAAAAAGACAAACCTCTCTCCCTGCTTCCTTCAACTGTTACTGGTAATAGCTCAGCTGTCCCTTTAGGTGTCCCCTTAGGTGCTGTGGGCTGTGGGCACAACCCATCAAGGACCAGTTGTACCCAGTCTGGACCTAAGGCCGTGAAGACTACTGAAAGAATCCTGCCTTCAGCAGGAGCCTGATGACATGACAGGTAATGTCTGGACATTGCTTTGCTTTATATTTGCTAAAGAATTAAGGGGACTTAAACTGTATTAATCAGTCTTCCTTGCTTCCATCCTTTAGTTTCTATCTCATTGTAATGAAAAGAATTAAGGTGTGTTCCTGCCTAAGCAGGCAGTCAAACCCAATTTGGGGAGCCCCTAAAGCTGTTATAAAATATTAAGGCAAGTTAGAGTTACTAATTGTTCCAAAACTGTATGTTTTTCCCATCTTGTATAAACTCTGATATTTTAGATGGAACATAACCTTGGGGCACCTGGGTGGCTCTGTTGGTTAAGCATCCGACTTTGGGTCAGATCATGATCTCACCGTTTATGAGTTCAAGCCCTACATGGGGCTCCGCTTAGGATCCTCTGTCTCCCCCTCTCTCTGCCCTTCCCATGCTTGTGCGTGCACGTGCACACTCATTTGCTCTATCTCTCTCAGAAATAAATATTTTTAAAAAAAATTAGATGGAAGATAGCCTCATTTTGACACCATAGATGACTCTTGCCATTAAAAATATGTGCTTCATGGGGCACCTGGGTGGCTCAGTCAGCTAAGGATCTGACTTCAGCTCAGGTCATGATCTCATCACTCACGAGTTTGAGCCCCACATCTGGCTCTCTGCTGTCAGCATGGAGCCCGCTTCAATTCCCGTCTCCCTCTCTCTCTGCCCCTCCACAGCTCGTGCTTTCTCTCTGTCTCAAAAATAAATAAAAACATCAAAAAAAATTTTTTTTAATGTGCTGTGTATTGTAAATTCCATTTATATGAAATGCCCAGCATAGGCAAGCCCAGAGAGACAGAAAGTAAATTAATGGCTGTTAGAGGATGGAGAGAAGGGAGAATAGGGAGTGACTACACAATTGGTATAGGGTTTCTTTCTGGGGTGATACAAACATTCTGGAATTGACAGCAATGATGGTTGTACAACATTATAAATAAACTAAAACTCAATTATGCAGTTTAAAATAGTTTAAATGGTGATATTTACGTTATGTAAATTTTATCTCAATAAAAAAAATTGGGAGTAGGAAACTGACTGGCTCAGTAGGAAGAACATGCAACTCTTGACCTTGGGGTCCTGATTTTGAGCCCAATGTTGCATGTAGAGATTAGTTAAAAAAATGAATTGAGACGCTTTGGTGGCTCAATCAGTAAAGCGTCTGACTCTTGGTTTCCGCTCAGGTTATGGCCTTGCAGTTTTCATGGGTTTGAGCCCTGCATCGGGCTCTGTGCTAACAGTGCAGAGCCTGCTTGGGATTCTTTTTTTTTTTTTTTTTTTTAATTTTTTTTTTTTTAATTTACATCCAAATTAGTTAGCATATAGTGAAACAATGATTTCAGGAGTAGATTCCTTAATGCCCCTTATCCATTTAGCCCACCCCCTTTCCCACAAGCCTTCCAGTAACCCTCAGTTTGTTCTCCATATTTATGAGGAGCCTGCTTGGGATTCTATCTCCCACTCTCTGCCCCTCCCTCACTCACACTGTCACTATCTCTCTCAAAATAAATAAATAAACTGTAAAGGAAAATTATTTTTAAAATGAATAAAAAATGAAAACGTAAAAAAATTATTTTTAAATCTTGTTTGTTTTGCTCTAATATTTTAAATTTAGTATTGTCAAATGTAAGGGGAAATATAAAGCAACTTATATAAAGCTGCAGGAGACTAATGTTAATAAAAGGTGAGTTGGCCAAAGGGGAAAAAAAAAAGAAGGAAACATGAATCTTTGAGGCACCTACCTGCATTCAGGGACCCAATGTGGCCTCAATTGGCGTTGGCTTTCTAGCATTCTCACACTGCCACCTGGTGGCTTTGGATCCCCAAATCTGTCTACTGCCATACCACCCTGAAGGAGCCTGATCTCTGAATCCCCATACCAAGTAAGGTCCCATATTTATGACCGGCCATCTCTTAACCACTCTTCCCTCCAAGCTTGCCCTCTTCTTGTTGTAAAGGACATGCAAAATGAATTCCTTGACAAGGTTTGAAAACCCAAGTGGGTCAGCGTATTAAGATCTACTGAACTGTGGGGCACCTGGCTGGTTTGGTCCTTCCAGCATGCAACTCTTAATCTCAGGGTCGTGAGTTCAAGCCCGACATGAGGTGTAGAGTTTACTTAAAAAAATAATAAAAAGATCTACTAAACTTCCAAATAATTGATCAACATATTAACTCAGAGAGGTAACAGAGGTAGAATTTCAGGTGCACCCCATTGTTCCATCAAATAAATATGTATTGAGCCTGCTTTGTGCCAGGCACTGTTCAAAGCCATAAAAAAGTAACAGAGAATATAACTGATGAAAATGGAGCCATATTCTTGTGAAGTGAGGCAGGACAGTAAAAAATTAATGAACTAGAGTTACAAATATCAACATGAATGCATCTCATAAACATGTAAATGTGTATGTGTATATATGTATATATAACTTAAGGTACATTGTATGAATACGAAAGGAGTACATGTTAACCACCTCTGGAAAGAGGAAAACACCAGTTTGTAGCATTTGCTTATTTCTGTAATATACATACTACTGTTGTGGCTAATTCTGAGTTATTTGGTGGTTTAAGAACCAGCTCACAATATTCCTACAATGTTAACAATCAGCCCTTGTGAGACTGTATGAGCATGCTCCAGCACCTACTGCTGGATTAGTTGACCCCGTCTAAGAGCATGGATGATTCATGCCTAGTAACAGAAGGGAAGAAAGAGTAACAGTAGAACTACTGTTGGGTGACTAGATAGGGTGGTAGGAGCTTATGAAAATTCTTGTTTTCCTAATGATATAGGAAGAAAGTGAGTAGAAGAGGGAAAAGTTTTTTTTTTCTTTTTTTCTTTTTAATTTTTTTTTCAACGTTTTTTATTTATTTTTGGGACAGAGAGAGACAGAGCATGAACGGGGGAGGGGCAGAGAGAGAGGGAGACACAGAATCGGAAACAGGCTCCAGGCTCCGAGCCATCAGCCCAGAGCCTGACGTGGGGCTCGAACTCACAGACCGCGAGATCGTGACCTGGCTGAAGTCGGACGCTTAACCGACTGCGCCACCCAGGCGCCCCCGAAGAGGGAAAAGTTTTGAAATTAAAGAAAGAAAAAAGAGGAGTGAGGGACCGAGATGGTGACATAAAAGGCTCCTGAACTTCCCTTCTCCCATGGATGCATCAGATATACAGCTACACACAGAGCAATTCCCTCTGAAAGAAATGCAGAAATTGGGTGAGTGCATTAGCTGATTGCACATCAGGCAAATGAGATAATACCCATATAAAAATGGGTAGGAAAGGCTTAGATACACTCTCATCATAAACTCCATCCTGGCACAGTGCTGCACAATCAGGAGGAAACCCCAATTCCATTTCTTTCAGGTCAGTCCTCATTGAGGAGAACCAGCATATCCCTGAGGATCCAACTTAAAAGTTGGATCACACATCTAGTGTCCCGATTTTTAAGGCTTCCACCTAAGGAATGGGCCCCCAAATCACCTCACTCTGAGAGTCAATGGGGCTTATATTCACAGAAAAGAACTAGTTTTCAAATATGCAATGGTGAACTTCCCCTGCCCCCAATACTTGAGCCCCACACCTGGACTCAGCACAGAGGGAACAGATAAAAATGCCCATCTCTCAGTTTCTCCCTGAAAGGGGTTAACTCCAAACTTTCACATTTACTGCCTAAGAGTCTAGCTTCTAATAAGCCTGCATCTAGGTGCTAACTGTGAGCCTTCCTTTTGAGACTCTTGGCACACCTTTTACTGGGAGCCAGTAAGAACAAAAATGGTAGTTTGGACAACACGTTTTGAGAGGCAACCAGGAGCTCAAGCCAGGCTGATTGGAAAAGTTCATCTCCTGCACAAGACCAGTCTGTCAAATGGGAGAGGTGGCTGTCTTATGTACTGCACAGAAACCAACACAGAGAGTCATGGAAAATGAAGAAATGGGAATGTATTCCAAACAAAAGAACAAGATAAATCTCCAGAAATAAATTGTAATGAAATGAAGATAAGTGATTTACCCAATAGAGTTCAAAATAACAGTCATAGAGAAGTCAGAACAATTCATAAACAGAATTTCAACAGAGATAGAAAATATTAAAAAGTACCAAACAGCAATTACAGAGCTGAAGAATACAACTAGCTGAAAATTTTAATAGAAAATCATCAAATCACAAAGGAAGAGAATGAGAGAGGAAGAAAGGAACAAAGTAACTACAAAGCAGCTGGAAAACAACAAAATAGCAATAGTACATTTTGCAAGTTTATACTAACAATAATTAAATGTAAATGGAATAAATTCTCCAATCAAAAGACATAGAGAGGCTGAATGGATTAAAAAAAAAAAAAAACTGAACAATATGCTACCTACAAGAGACTCACTTCAGCTTTAAGGACACACATAGACTGAAAGTGAAGCAACGGAAAAAAATATTCCAGGTAAATCGAAACTAAAAGAAAGTAGTGGTAGCTATACTTATTTTAGACAAAATAGACTCTAAGCCAAAATCTGTAATAAGAGACAAAGAAGGTCATTCTATAATATAGAGGTCAATCCTCCCAAAAGGATATAACAATGGAAATACTTCTGCATCTAACATCAGAACACCTAAATATATAAAGCAAACATTAACAGACCTGAAGAGAGAAATA
The DNA here is from genome assembly GCF_023721935.1 of Panthera uncia. Taxonomy (NCBI): domain Eukaryota; kingdom Metazoa; phylum Chordata; class Mammalia; order Carnivora; family Felidae; genus Panthera; species Panthera uncia. The sequence continues at coordinate 35,267 of NW_026059563.1, read as the reverse complement.
GACATCAATAAAATAATAGCAGGAATCTTCAGTATTGCACTTTCAACACAGGATAGATCATTCAAACAAGAACAGTAAGGAAACACTTGACTTAAACTGCATGGCTGTTTCCACAAAGTAGCAGAAAGGAACACCAGGAAAGAGTGAACATTTCCCAGATAGAATTATCCACCTGGAAGAGCCAGTCTTGCAGCTAAAAGACATTCCCTGTGGTCAATCGCAAGCATAGCTCTACCATCTTGTTTGTGATATCAATTATTATGATTTTGTCAAATCAACATTTGCTAAGTAAAAGCCCTGGTGAGCCATGGCTCAGCAAAGGACCATAAGAAAAATTGAGATTGGGGTGCCTGGGTGGCTCAGTTGGTTAAGCATCCGACTTTAGCTCAGATCATGGTCTCACAGTTTGTGAGTTTGAGCCCCACATCAGGCTCTGTGCTGACAGCTCAGAGCCTGGAGCCTGCTTTGGATTCTGTGTCTCCCTCTCTCTGTGCCCCTCCCCTGCTCACACACACTCTCTCTCTCTCAAAAATAAACATTAACAAACTTTTAATAAAAAATTTTAAAAATTAAAAAAGAAAAATTGAGATAAAGAAGTTTATACTCACAGGTCCTGCAAAATGTACACAGCACACCTTGGATCACATGTTTTCTGCTACTTTCCACTGCACTGCAGCATACTGCCTATGCAGAATGCTACTGCAGCTTCCCAACCCAAATTGCAAGCTCCAAAAGAAACAATCAGATTCTTCCCAAATCTCAGAGCATCGCTCATTAAAACTACTTTGAGGGGCGCCTGGGTGGCGCAGTCGGTTAAGCGTCCGACTTCAGCCAGGTCACGATCTCGCGGTCCGTGAGTTCGAGCCCCGCGTCAGGCTCTGGGCTGATGGCTCGGAGCCTGGAGCCTGTTTCCGATTCTGTGTCTCCCTCTCTCTCTCTGCCCCTCCCCCGTTCATGCTCTGTCTCTCTCTGTCCCAAAAATAAATAAAAAACGTTGAAAAAAAAAATTAAAAAAAAAAAAAAACTACTTTGAGTTGCCTCAAATGTGTTTTTCAGTCTATTAATTACCCCACAGAAGGTAAATTTCCTCATTGAGTATTAAACCAGCATGTTTCCTGACCCCAAGCACAGATCCAGCTACTATTAGGACAATTGGCTAAGATTTTCACAAGTCCCTTGCATTAATGGCAACTCCCACCTAGTGTGGTTTTCCAAGGTACCAGGCATTGTCTTTAGAAGAAGGAGACTCTGCTTCTCTGACCACTGTGTTTGTGGATGGCACCAGGACTCAGAGTCCTAACCAGTATGATAGGGGCATCTTTGCTCAGGAAGTCATGGCTTCTTGCAAAGGTAAGTATGACTGGGGCAAGGTCTTCTGTCACTGCATATCTTGCTGCTGGCACACCTCATTCCCTGACCTTATGGGATATTATGGATCTCATCACTGGCACATACTAGCACAAGATCCAATGGCCTAATATAAATATTCCTGGCTCAGGGCTCTTGGGTGGCTCAATCAGTTAAGTGTCTGACTCTTGATTTCAGCTCAGATCATGATCTTGCGGTTCATGAGTTCGATCCTCACATTGAGCTCTGTGGAGCCTGCTTGGGATTCTCTCTCTCTCTCTCTCTCTCTCTCTCTCTCTCTCTCTTCCTCTCTTTCTCTCTCTCTTTCTCTCCCTCCCCCACTCATGCTTTCTCTCTTCCAAAATAAATAAATAAACTTAAAAAAAAAAAAGATTTAAAAAATACTCCTGGCTCTATTAGACACAGGAGTCCAAGTTACAGTAATTCTTGGTAACCTTTCTAAATTCCCCAGAGGAACCTCATATAGCCTATAAGGCACAGCAGGCAAAACTGTAAAAAGAGTACAGACTAAGCGAGATGTATCTGTATTTCTGAAAGAGTTACCAATGGTGATGGCCCCCAGCTCTCTTTTCCTGTTGTAGAAATGGATGCCCTCACCCAACTATACACCTGGAGGAATAAACCTAATTTCTGCCCTTTTTTATGATAGCTGCCAAATGGAAACCTATCCAAATGCTTCCTCCAGTGAAAATAATAAATACAATACAATTTTGGCCAAAGCAAGATACAGAGGGCTGTGGGCTCATCATTAGAGATATGCTCAACATCAGGGTCATTAGGCCCACCATCTCTCCATTTTATAGTTCTATCCAGCCAGTTATTTTATTTTCCTTTATTTTAGAGAGAGAATATGAGCAGGGGAGACGAACAGAGGGAGAGAAGGGGAGAATCTTAACCAGCCTCCATGCTCAGCATGGAACCCAAGGCAGGGCTCAATCCCACCACCCTGGGATCATGACCTGAGCTGAAATCAAGAGTCAGACGCTTAACTAACTGATCTACCCAAGGACCCTTCATTCATTCATTCATTCATTCATCACTCATTTATTCTATCTGGCCAGTTTTAAAGCCAGCCACCAATGAATGAGGATTAACAGTTGACTATTAAAAATTAACTATTGGCAAATAACCTCTCCTTTAGTGTCCTGCCCACCACTCCCTTGCAGTATATTCAATAAACTTCTATCTCCTTAAAAAAAATTGACTACTAACAATTGACTACTAAAAGCACAGGTTCCCACCACTATAGCTCCCATTCCCAATATTATAAAGATAATAGATGACATCCAAAGGGCTCAGGGACCCTACTTTGCCGTCCAAGATTTAGCCAACATGTTTTATCTGGTCCCCAAAACTGAAGCCCCATACCTCAATTTGCTTTCAGTTTTGAGGGCACCCAGTACACCTTTACTCAGCTGCCCAGGGATTATCTAAATAGCCCTGCCATTGTACATACCCTATGCAGACAAGATCTAAAGTCACTTAAACTAGGGCACCTGGGTGACTCAGTTGGCTGAGAATTCGACTCTAATTTCAGCTCAGGTCATGATCCCAGGGTCATTGGATCAAGCGCTGTGTTAGGCTCCACAGTAAGTATGGAGCCTGCTTAAGATTCTCTCTCTCTCTCTCTCTCTCTCTCTCTCTCTCTCTCTGCCCCTCTTCCCCAATCTCTCTAATAAAAAAATAAAAATAAATAAATAAATAAATTTCATTCAAACTAACCCACTGCTGCCTTTAACATCATATAAATGACATTCTCTGAGTCTAGGAAGACTTAAACCTAGTAACACAGCATTTACAGCAAAGAGAATGGACCATTGTCCCACATAAGATCGAAGGACTGACCACTTCTTTTACGTTTCTCAACATGGTTGGTCAGCTGAAGGCTGCAAAATTCCCCTTGCCTCCACTCCTCACAATCAAGCCTCCCACTACACTATAGCAGGCACAGCACACATAGGGTCTCTTCATCTTTGGACAACACATTTCACACTTATCCACACTACAGAGGCCTATTTATGCTGTTACGTGCAAATTGGATTTTTTCTACTGGGGAGAAACTCAACAACCTGCATCATGGCTGGCCCAACAAGACATGCAGAAGGCCCTGCCCTTAGTCTCTCAAGGCTTAGACTTCTGAATTGAATCACTGATGATGCTTCATTATACCTCATGTAGTCTTTGGAGTAAGCATGGGCTCTGCCCATGGGGTTCTGGACCAAATATCTGCCCCAAATAGCAGCCAGGTACAAAACAAACACCAAATTTTGGCAGGCTACCAGGCCCTTGTAAAGACAAAAATATTTTAATTTTTTTAATGTTTATTTATTTTTGAGAGAGACAGAGACAGAGCACGAGCAGGGGAGGGGCAGAGAGAGAGGGAGACACAGAATCAGAAGCAGGCTCCAGGTTTTGAGCTGTCAGCACAGAGCCCCATGTGGGGCTCAAACCCATGAACCGTGAGATCATGACCTGAGCCGAAGTCAGGCTCTCAATTGACTGAGCCACCCAGGTACCCCTAAAGACAAAAATATTAACAGGCTCCCAGCTTCACACATCAAGTCCCCATCTTGTCTTGAGTCCAGGTTTCAATGCAAAAGAGACTCAGCATGGCCACTGGAAATCATACCTTTAGGAAAGGGCTAGACACAATATCAAGGGCCTTTCCAAGGTTTCCCCCATGCTTAGCCCCTTGTCCCCTTACATTTAGGTGCAGCTAGAGGCACCTTCACTGCTAGTCACTCTAATAGTCTGGGGAGCCCTTTGGGAGCAACTGTCTAACATGGAAAGGGAGTGGGTAGCAGCACCATGGTACACAATGCAGCCTGCTGAAAGGCTGCAGCATATCATCCTGCTGGCCGCATATCCCTAGTCCAGAAAAGCTCTCCTGGCCCAGCCCAACCAGCAGAGTTGGTGACAGGTGCCTGACTCTATAACAGGCCATAAAAATGAGACTCCCAAGGGCTCACATTTTTATTGACTCCTGGATGGTAGCCAATAGGCTCACAGTCTGGTCTGGACAATAACAAAGGGATAATTTCATGATTCAGGGAAAACCTATCCACTTGGAGAGAGATAACCAGCTCACATATGCCAATTATGGTCAGTCATGTTTCTACACACACACACCCCAACAAACACCAGGAGCACATTATAATAATATTGCAGACTCTTTATCCAAATTACATGTCTGTTCCAAGGCCCTGTATGAGCAACCTCCCAAAGTATCAGACACAGCTCTGGACACAACTATTCCTCCAAAGATGTCATACCCACCAGCAGAGTGGGTCCATATTACATCAGACCACAGGGGAGTGACAGCACTCACTGATTGGGCATATTGTTCTTACATCTCCCTCATCCTGGCTCTAACCAAACTGGTGGTAAACAACTATCTCCCTTTGCTCCCAAAGAAAACTCTGGAAGGCTCTGGAAGACATGTATCTCCTGGGGAAACAGACCCCACTCACAATGGTAAATTGACTTGGAGGGGGGCTGATGCCAGCCTCTGCTGAAGCTACTAAGTATACAACCACAGTCATTGATACCTTCACTAGGCTCCTGACCACCTCCCAGCATGTCATCTCCTTCTTAACCAGGTATATGCTCATCCCCTTTGGCTTACCATACATCATAGATTCAGATCAAGGTACCCATTTCACCTCCAAAGTTGTTTGGTCACAGGCTCTGGAATATGGAATCTTGTGGAATTTCAACCTAGTTTACTAGCCCCAAGGGGTTATAGAGATAGCCATAATTACCTACTCAAAGACTTGTTTCTTAAGCTTTTAAAATTTATCTCTGTAATCATTTTTTCAATGTTTATTTATTTTTGAGAGAGAGAGAGAGAGAGCGCAAGCGGGAGAAGGAAAGAGAGAGGGAAACACAATTCAAAGCAGGCTCCAGGCTCTGAGCTATCAGCAGAGTCCAACATGGAGCTTGAACTCACAGACTGCGAGATCATGACCTGAGCTGAAATGGGACACTTAACCAACTGAGCCACCCAGGCGCCCCACTTCTTAAGTTTTTAAACAATAAGTGGTCCCCAAATAGATAGAAATTTTACCCCAGGCTTTAATACCGCTTAATTCCCAGACTTTTTATACTGGGAATTTTATAATTTTAACACTGCTAAATCTCCCACATCAACTATCAGTCTCCTCCAAAGATTCCCCTGATAGTATTTCCAGGGAACATCCACTCCTTTCCTATCAGAGAGGATATCACTCATCTGCTCACCAGATAAATGTTCTCTTTACCATGTTGATTTTTCCTACACCTTGCCATCTTACACATGCTGACAGCCTGATCAAGGGCAGATTGTGCAATATGACCCTATTATAAGATAGTCCAAGGAGACAAACCTCTACCAAACTGCTTAGCAATCACGATTATACAAAATATCATTGGCCCAGACAATGGTTTAGTACCAGCAGCAAAGCTAAGGTCACCAGCTTTGCCTCACTATTTGGGTTATAAAGGCTGGCTAATTAAACCAAATTCATCAAAAATTTTGCAAAAGATTAAACCTATACCTCCAGGACTCACTAGCAGAACTGTTTAGATCTCAGAGAAAAGAAAAAAGGCCTTCTGCCTAGTGGGTGCCAGTCACATTAGGAAATGAAATCCAAACAGAAATCCTGGGATCTACAGATGCTATCAGTAGACCAAGACAAGGCCCCTACCCCACCTTAAGGGAAGAGGGAAATGACCTCTTGTTCCAAAGCAAGTACACTCATCCTTTGGTCAGTATCTAGATTGCTCGATGGAAGGAGGCCCCACCAGCTAGTTGAATGCAAATGTTTTCCACTGTGGCTATTACTCTTCTTGTGCAAAACCCAGATAATGGTGTTGTTAGTAGACCCCTGAGGTCTAACACTATTTTAGGTGTGCTGGAATAAAATCAGCCAGGTGTACAACTGTGCCACAGGACTGATGCTGGTGGGCCCTGTAGGAAGAGCTTTCACCAGTGTTTCATGGGACATAGATTCTGACCCAAGGCTTACCTCCATCTACGTTAAAAGGTGTGAATGCAAGTGATACTTAAATGAATCACTCCATCCTGACACTATGTCTCATTATTTCCCAGGTAGAATGGCCTTCCCAATGTAGCTAAATTAGACTCCTCTGATTGTGCCCTAATGAATTTCCTGTAGTTGTAAAGGGATAATCTCTGGATTGTAAAGCTGCTATCCACAAAATGCCCCTACAATTAATGTACAATGTGCCCATAATCTATATAAACTGTGAATGAAGTCTCCAAAAATCTTGGTCACGGACATTGCATGACCCCTGCAAGGTGCACTCCTAACTCCATGGAGTTCACAGGGATCTGTTCACCTAGTGACAGAGCCCATACTGGTAGTTCCATTCTAAGTCAGGCCTCTAGCATATTCACTTGGATTATTATATATATATATATATATATATATATATATATATATATTTAAGTTTATTAATATAATCAATCTCTATGCCCAATGTGGAGCTCAAACTCAGGACCCAGAGATCCAGAGCCACATGCTCTACTGACTAAGCCAGCCAGGCACCCCTAAGATTTTTATTTTTAAGTAATCTCTATACCCAACATCCCTGCTTGGGATTCTCTCTCCCTCTGTCTCTCTCTCTACCCTTCCCCCGCTCACTCGCTCGCTCTCTCTCAAAATAAATAAATAAACTTCAAAAAAAAAAGGAGTTGCATGCTATAATGACTGAGCCAGCCAGGCACCCCAAAATGAGGGTCTTTTTTAAGATATATACTTGGAATTTAACACCTGCCAGCCACTCCCTTTTATAGATTCCCACCTGGGAAGGCCATCCTTCCCCTGGCAGGCCTCTACCACCCCCAGCACATCAACACCTCAGACTACATGGCCCCAGCCTGACAGCTCACTGTTGGAGTTGACTGTATCTCAGATGGCAATGCCAGAACCCAAGAGACAGACGAGGAAGATAAAGCATTCCAGCCTCAATGGACATTGGGACTTTCCTCTCCCAGAATGTCTCCACACCAGGGGAGAAGTGACTGTGATGACTGTTAACCTCAAAACCGAGTTGCAAAAATACCTCCAGCTGATCCACCCTGAGAACCCCACAGAGTACTATTTTTCTGAAATAGCTAACTGCTTGCCCTGCGAATTTTGCATCTGTCAAAATGTTTGCAAAACTGTAAATGGCCCTGGCAGCACTAGACATCACTTCATCTTTATGGCAGGCCAAACATTCTAAACAACACTAGCCACAGTAAGGCACTTTGTTGCAACATCTCTAACTTGACTTGCTCAGATCCCATAGTTAGGGAGATCTTGCTGCTGTGTTCACTGCTCAGTGTACTAGATTACAGCTTTTGCTTTCCACCCTAGCCGTCCATGACAGACCCTACTCTCAATTTTCCCACCACAATCACCGGCACCTTCTCAACTCCTGAAACTGCTACCTACGATCCTCTTCACATCTTATCCATAAGCCCTTCCCTATTATATGCCACGACCCTGCCCCACACCACAACCTAGTGATCCAGACCTGACATGGCTACTCATACAAACCTCCAACATAGCAACCTAGGCCTTTCAAGTAAAATGGTATTGGATTTGTTACCATTCAGGGTCAGACCTACGGCCCCATGTCACTATCTATCCCACTATCTATCCCACTTCCTAGTGATCAGCCCCTCATCCTAACCCTCACCCCCCAAACATCACAAACCTCATTTAGGCTAAACCAAACCCTAATATAGATCCCAAACAGGGCACCCTGTGGGTAAGCATCAAAATAATGAACTCTTGGGGCGCCTGGGTGGCTCAGTCAGTTGAGCATCCGACTTTGGCTCAGGTCATGATCTCGCGGTCCGTGAGTTCGAGCCCCGCATTGGGCTCTGTGCTGACAGCTCAGAGCCTGGAGCCTGCTTCAGATTCTGTGTCTCCCCCTCTCTCTGCCTCTCCCCTGCTCATGCTCTGTCTCCGTGTCAAAAATAAATAAAAACATTTAAAAAAATTAAAAAAAAATAAATAATAATGAACTCTTCACAGCAGTACTTTCTAAAGGCTACCAAGTATACTGAAACACAAAAGGCTGGACTTCACCCTTGTATACTCACAACCCCTTAATAATAAATAATGTCCCAGGGCACCTGGCTGGATCAGTCAGAGGAGCATGCAACTCTTGATCTCGGGGTTGTGAGTTCAAGTCCCACGTGGGGTGTAGAGATTACTTAAATAAAGTTAGAACTTAAAAATAATAATAATAAGCAATGTCCCATTCAAATTCTACTGTGTACCTAATTCAAGGGACCAGGAGCAAGTTCACTTGACCCTGTCCAGTCTGCAAGCAGTCCAGAGATGACCCTTATTACTGCAACATTGTTACCTCTAATATTCTAGCTACACTTTGCCACACTTTATGCTACTGGCACCTCTCCACTAGATACGTCCTGCTGTTGTGCCAAGAAAGCCATTCTTATCCCTATCCTTATTACCACTGGATGATAGGCATAGCAACACTGCTTCCATCCTAGCCAACAAGATCAAATATTAAAAAACACTCAGCATGGCACAAAAACAGACACATAGACCAATGGAATAGAATAGAAACCTCAGAACTAGACCCACAAACGTATGGCCAACTCATCTTTGACAAAGCAGGAAAGAACATCCAATGGAAAAAAGACAGTCTCTTTAACAAATGGTGCTGGGGGAACTGGACAGTAACATGCAGAAGGTTGAAACTAGACCACTTTCTCACACCATTCACAAAAATAAACTCAAAATGGATAAAGGACCTGAATGTGAGACAGGAAACCATCAAAACCCTAGAGGAGAAAGCAGGAAAAGACCTCTCTGACCTCAGCCGTAGCAATCTCTTACTCGACACATCCCCAAAGGCAAGGGAATTAAAAGCAAAAATTAATTACTGGGACCTTATGAAGATAAAAAGCTTCTGCACAGCAAAGGAAACAACCAACAAAACTAAAAGGCAACCAACGGAATGGGAAAAGATATTTGCAAATGACATATCGGACAAAGGGCTAGTATCCAAAATCTATGAAGAGCTCACCAAACTCCACACCCAAAAAACAAATAACCCAGTGAAGAAATGGGCAGAAAACATGAATAGACACTTCTCTAAAGAAGACATCCGGATGGCCAACAGGCACATGAAAAGATGCTCAACGTTGCTCCTCATCAAGGAAATACAAATCAAAACCACACTCAGATATCACCTCATGCCAGTCAGAGTCGCCAAAATGAACAAATCAGGAGACTATAGATGCTGGAGAGGATGTGGAGAAACAGGAACCCTCTTGCACTGTTGGTGGGAATGCAAATTGGTGCAGCCACTCTGGAAAGCAGTGTGGAGGTTCCTCAGAAAATTAAAAATAGACCTACCCTATGACCCAGCAATAGCACTGCTAGGAATTTACCCAAGGGATACAGGAGTACTGATGCATAGGGGCACTTGTACCCCAATGTTTATAGCAGCACTCTCAACAATAGCCAAATTATGGAAAGAGCCTAAATGTCCATCAACTGATGAATGGATAAAGAAATTGTGGTTTATATACACAATGGAGTACTACAAGGCAATGAGAAAGAACGAAATATGGCCCTTTGTAGCAACGTGGATGGAACTGGAGAGTGTGATGCTAAGTGAAATAAGCCATAAAGAGAGAGAGATACCATATGTTTTCACTCTTATGTGGATCCTGAGAAACTTAACAGAAACCCATGGGGGAGGGGAAGGAAAAAAAAAAAAAAGAAGAGGTTAGAGTGGGAGAGAGCCAAAGCATAAGAGACTCTTAAAAACTGAGAACAAACTGAGGGCTGATGAGGGGTGGGAGGGAGGGCAGGGTGGGTGATGGGTATTGAGGAGGGCACCTTTTGGGATGAGCACTGGGTGTTGTATGGAAACCATTTTGACAATAAATTTCATATATTGAAAAAAAACCAAACCACTCAGCAATTATCAACTACCCTAACTAACCACATGCAGACACTACATCATATTCTGAGTCTGATGCAGCAGTAGTAATGCTCACTAGTACAAAGTAGTGATGTATAACCAATTGGCATTAGATTTCCTATTGGCTAAAGGGGGTGGAATCTGTTCTTTACAGGGCACTTCTTGCTGCATGGACATTAACAACTCAGGACAGGTACAGGCCAACCTCCAGAAGATGTGTCAAGATTTATATATCACTCATCATGTAACCAAAATATTTCAACAAATTTTGTGACTCTTCCAATAGCTGTTGTGATAAACAGTTTCCCCTGCCTCCCAGGGCCTCCCTTTATGCACACCTTAGATGAAACACCCCCCCCACACACACACACACACACACGTAGAGTTTACTAAAACCTCACCCTTTTTTATTTGAACTGACAAACAAAATGTGAGTCGAGAGCCTCAAACCTCTCCACCCTCAGACCCTAATAAAGGCATGTGCCCCAGGTCCTATCACTCTCTCTGCCCATATCTGCCTTGACCTCCCATGTGGCCCTGTATGTATGTATAGTATGTGGCCCATACTATGTATTCTGTCTAGGGTTGTGAGTAATAAACTTTTCTATCTCAATTTCTCTTGCGGTCATTTATTGACCCATATCCACCCCAGGGCTCTCCTTAACAAATGTTGATTTAACAAATTCATACCAAAGCTTTTGCACAGCAAAGGAAACCATCAACCAGAGGGAAAAGCACCCTATGGAATGGGAGAAAAATTGCAAACCATGTTGTATCTGATAAGCGGTTAATCCCTAAAGTATACAAGGAACTCATACAAAAAACAAAGAACCCAATTTAAAAATGGGCAAAGGACCTGAATAGACATTTTTCCAAAGAAGAAATATAAATGGCTAAGAGGTACATGGAAAGATGCTTTGGGGTACCTGGGTGCATCAGTTGGTTAAGTGACTCTTGATTTGGGCTCAGGTCATGAGCTGATCCGATTGACTGTGAGATGGGAGCCCCAGATCAGGCTCTGTGCTGACAGCATGGAGCCTGCTTGGGATTCTCTCACTTTCTCTCTGCCCCTTCCCCACTTACATGCTCTCTCTCTCTCAAAAGAAACTTTTTTAAAAAAGATGCTCAAAATCACTAATCATCAAGATTTGCATAACTTATGCAAATCAAAATCACAATGAGATATTACCTCATATGTGTTAGAATATCTATTATCAAAAATATAAAAAATAACAAATGCTGGCAAGGATGTGGAGAAAAGGGAATACTTGTACACTGTTGGTGGGAATATAAACTGGTGCAGCCACTATGGAAAACACTAAGTAGGTTCCTCAAAAAATTAAAATTAGAACTCCTATAAGATCCAGCAATCCCACTTCTGGGTATTATCCCATGATCACTGAAGCACTATCCACAATAGTCAAGGTATGGAAACAACCTAAGTCTCCACTGACACCTGAATGGATAAAGAAAATGTGATATATATATATGTATATATATATATATACATATATATATATATATACACACACACACACATATATATATAATATATATGTATATTATATAGCTGTTATATATATCTATATATATAGATATATAGATACATATCTACGTATATTATATAGCTGTGCATATAGATATATATATCTATATATATTATATATCTATATATATTATATAGCTATATATATCTATATATATCTATATATAATATATCTATGTATATATCTATATCTATATATATATATAATATTCAGCCTTGAAAAGAAGGAAATCTTGCCATTTGTGACAACATGGATGAAGTTTGAGGGTATTACGCTAAGTGAAATAAGCCAAGCAAAGAAAGACAAATACTGCACAGTATCACATATACAGAATTAAAAAAAAAAAAAAGTTGAACCCAGAGAAAGAACATTGGTTACGAGGGCTAAGAGGCCAGGAAAAATAGGGAGAAGCTGGTAAATGGGTATAAACTTTAAGTTATGAATAAGATCTGAGGATCTAACATGGTAACTATATTGATAATACTGTATCATATAATTAAAATTTGCTAAGAGAGAACTTAAGTGTTCTCACCAAAAATAAATAAATAAATCAAATGGACTGCTTGAATTGAGATGATGGAAGGGTTGCAGTTAAAGTCAATGACAAACTTCATAAGTAAGCAAGTGACTGAAGGAGAGTGGAGAGCAAGAGTCTTGCAGCAAAGGAACACAAGGAACTGAGAGTCTAGGATGTTGGAGCACGCATCTACATGGGTAACGAAACCACCAAGGTTAAGACTGCTGCAGTGTTGAAGAGGGCAGAAAAAGAGGAGCAAAGTAAGTGACTGCATCAAGGAGAGACAGTGTTTGATAAAGTCTGATATGGAATTCAAAACTGAACTTATTACAGGGAGTGGTCTGACTCTTGATTTCAGTTCAGGTCATGATCTCATGGTTGGTGGAATTGAACCCTCATCAGACCCTGCGCTGACAGCACGGAGTCAGCTTGGGATTCTCTCCTTCCTTAGCTCTCTGCCCTCTCCCATTCGTGCAGAGTGCTCTGTCTCAAAATAAATTAAAAAATTTAAAAGAAATTGACACAGTTGTCTTTGCGTGGAGACTGGAGCCAGCCAGGAGCGAGGCAAGGAACTGTGATTTTTCATTATAAACTACCTGCGCATGTATTATGTCAATAACATTACAAAGGGCAAAAGGTTGAAGAAAAATAACAGAAGTGCTGAAAATACCCCAACATAAAACCGTATTAATTAAATACTGTATACGCTCCCAGTTTTTTTCTGTACCATCAGAATCCATTTTGAAAATATTTAAAGGGCCCAAGATCAATAAAAGCTCATCTGGCGACTGAAAATCTTCAAAACAACTGACGTTAAAAAGGGGTCCTAAGTTTTGAGACCACTCAGCCGAGGATTCGATTCCAACGCGCCAAGGCTCAGCATACACGCCATTCCCCCACCCGCTAGGCCAGGACCTCCACAAAGCCTCGCGGGAGGCGGGGCCATGCCGTCACAGAGACGTCCCGCCCCCTTACGTCGCGCACTAGGAGGCCAGAAGGTTTCTGGCGGGGCCGGCGCCATTTTGCCGGAGCCTGCGACCGAGTGGGAGTGGAGTGGAGCGGCCGTTGTTGCCGACTCTTTCCTCCTCCCCACGGTCCAGTCAGCGGTTGATTAGGCCATCGGCCCTCAAGCCGAGACTTGTCTCTCATTTAGTTTTGGGGAGCGTCTGGCCGACATGAGTGATGTAGAGGAGAACAACTTCGAGGGCAGAGTGAGTACAAAGCCGCGGGAGCCGTCTTCGGCGGCGGCCCGATGCTCGGGGTTTCACGGGGACGAGCGCGGTCGGGCGGGGTTGCGGGGAGTCCTGCGGGGTCCCGCGGGGAGCAGCCTCTGGAGCCATCACGGTTGTTTCCTCACATACCAAGATGGCTTCTGGGTTCCACTCTTTCCCCAAACACCACGGATAACCCCCTCTCCCCCTTTTTTTGGAGACTGACTGATACCTGGACTCCTAGGTCCGATTTCCCCCCGCAGTGGCGCGCTCCCTTCTCCCCACCCCTGAGGCTTCCTTATCTCTGTTCCGAGGAGTGGGTCCCCGTCGCGGTGGGGCGGGAGGAGACGGCAGGGAGTTCCCCTCCGGCCGGATAGTGGTAGGTGCTTCCTGCGGTGGCATTTCTGGCGACCCCGAGCATCGTAGAGGGTCTCGGGGTCGAAACTGCGCGGGGCTGTTGTCCGGGCGGGGAGAAGCTGGCGTGGGACTAGCTGGGGCCTGTGTCTCCTTGGCTCTCTATTGCAGTGAGCGGCCGCGTCTCTGTTGGAACCGGCGGCGTTGCGTCTATAAAGGCGAAAGCCTTGAGGTTGAAGGTGGGACGAGCCTAATGAAGTGGTTAGTCAACGACCGCACCGACCCTTAAGCGTTCTTAAGACGAGAGCTGTGAGGGGAAAACTACGCAAGGAGCCCTTTTCCCTTAATGTCCCTTCTACTTTCTTTTCACTTCAAAATGAATGTGGAAATGCTATAACGCCTGATTTTTTAATTCCTTGATGTTGGGTTTTTTTCTCTCTTCTTTATATCTCAACTTCTAATGCTTTCCTTCCTATGATCTTTCATCTAAAAACCACTTCTTTACAGGTCTTTACGGTAAAAAAAAAAAAAATCTTACATAACTGAACAAATTTTGTGGCTCAGTATTTTGAAAATAGCTAGTCAGTTTATACTGTTCTCTACTCAAAACGTTACCTGAAAATTACAGGCCCTCTCCCATTTCTCTCCTCACCGCATCCCCCAGCAAAGAGGGCCTCAGGGATTTTCATTATTTGGGGTCGATGAATATAAACATCACCAAGATACGTTATCCTCAGCCTAAATACACTAGAACGTTAATCAGTGTTTGAGTTCTACTTCCGAAGTTACCTTACAGTGGTAATTGGTGGAAGTGGTTTAGTGTTAAACCCTGAAAAGAAAATCCCCAGGCAGCATGTTCTTGCTGTTGTGTTGGTATTCTGGTTACTAGGGGAAACGCATAAAAGCCTTTAAGGTGTGTGCTGGTTGGAATGAATTTTGGCTTTTTTAGAAGTTCGTAATAAAAGTACTTAGAAGCAGACAGTTAAATCGGAAGGTTGATTGAGGCTTTTATTCTTTGTGAGGAAAGAGATTTAAATAGGTTAGAAACAAAACTTTTTTAATGCCTGTAAGATTGGATTTTTAAAATGAAATCTGGGTCACAGATACAAGTGAGTAGTCGAACTTGCTTATTTTTTAGTGTGGCGTATTGATTGTCCCAACAAAACTTTTTAAAACTCTTCTAATAAAAATATGTGGTGATAATTATAAGCTGATTGTTTTGATAACATTAGGTAGTTGTGGGAAGAAATTTGGCTGCCCATTAATCTTTCCTTCCGTTGACTTTAGTACAGAAATTCATTTTTTGTTAATGTTTGTTTTGATTTGGTTTGTGGGGAAGTGAAGAGGACTACTATTTGGGACCTTGTTGTCCTTTAAGTTCTTACTTTTTTTTTTTTTTTTTAAATTTTTTTTTTCAACGTTTTTTATTTATTTTTGGGACAGAGAGAGACAGAGCATGAACGGGGGAGGGGCAGAGAGAGAGGGAGACACAGAATCGGAAACAGGCTCCAGGCTCCGAGCCATCAGCCCGGAGCCTGACGCGGGGCTCGAACTCACGGACCGCGAGATCGTGACCTGGCGCAGTCGGTTAAGCGTCCGACTTCAGCCAGGT
>NW_026059563.1:11947-19600 GCF_023721935.1 Panthera uncia | reverse complement strand
GAGAGAGAGGGAGACACAGAATCGGAAACAGGCTCCAGGCTCCGAGCCATCAGCCCGGAGCCTGACGCGGGGCTCGAACTCACGGACCGCGAGATCGTGACCTGGCTGAAGTCGGACGCTTAACCGACTGCGCCACCCAGGCGCCCCAAGTTCTTACTTTTTAATTAGTCATCAAATTGAGGAATGGAACAAGTTTGGGGTAATTGACACTTTACCCACCTAAGAAGGCAGTATATGTAAGATCCCCACCCAACTTTAAGCTAAAATGTATGTAGGCATTAACATTTTATGTTAATAGAAAACGGGTTCTTCCTCCTCCCTGCCCCTTACAGTGTTTACTGTCATAGAAAATATTTTTTGACATGTGATACCCAAGTATATGTTAGTGTAAATGAACTCAGTAGATTGAATAATGCGTTCGCCCACCCTTACCTGTTACATCTTTTTTTTCTTTTGTAGGTTGGGGTAATTGTCTTTATTTGTTATTGGTTAAAGAATTAGAAGAATGCCAGAAGCTTTTCTGAGGGTGTACTTTTTTCTTTTTTAAAATTGTTTCTTACAACAGTTTAACATTCACTAGTGCTTTTGGTTTCTAAACTGTTGTGATTTCTTAGCTGCTAGCCAGCAGTTTAAAAAAGTTTTTAAACAATATAGTTGTCATGTTATCTTTGTATCTAAATGTAATGACCATTTAGAAACACTCAAAAAAGGATTTTCAAATGATGTTTTTGAGGTTTTTAAGTAGTTATACTTCAAATTTTGTAACTAAAATGAAGTAGAGAAAACATTGACGGATCAGTTGAGATTTCATTTGCTTTACCTTTAGAATAAATAGCACCTATATTAACCCCATGTTACTGAAAAGATATTTGGAATTAGAGGGCAACTTTTTTATAGCATTTCAGAATCTTAACCACACCACACCACACCTCCTCCCCCGATTTTTGATGTGTTTTCTAATTTATTCCTCACGATACTTTTGTGAGGGCTAGAGTATTCTTAGCCATTTTAGAAAGTAAAGCAGGCCTAGAAGACCATGCCAGGAATCTGAGATTTACAGGTCCCAGTCCATTGCTCATTGCATACATTATGCTGTATATATTTTGATTTACTTTTTAAAAAGGAGCACGTGTACTTGAGCATCTCAGACATTAATAGAGTTTGTGAGAAACAGTTTACAGGAGCTTAATTTTCCACTGTAGATTAATGTTTCTTCCATTGTAGAGGACTGGAATAAAAGAACGTGGGGAAAGAAAATATAACTGGCTGAATTTTGTTATAAGTAACCCTAATAGTTAACCCAATCAAAATTCCCTTCTGCCTAAGGTAAAACTGTCAAGCATCTGCTGCCTTTTAAGTAAAGGTCAGGTGTTCTTGAGGGAAATAGAACTTGGATTCTAATTTGAGGTGACTGTCAGCTCAAATCTGGGTAAAAGTATATAATCACGTTCCCTGCGATAGAAGTAATAAGGAATTCAGAAAATGAAGCTGGGTGATTTTGTGAGGTAGGGGAAAGGGAAAGCTTTACCTAACACTGGATCTTACAGTTAAGGAATAGATGACAATGAGGAGGTTGCTGGTGCAGTAATAGATGATAGATTTGACTAGATATGCAGTTAGATAATAGAGGGTTTTGAATTCTAGATTTAGGGATTTGGACTTAATCCAATATGCTATAAGAAGGCATGTATGGATTCTTAATTCTGGGAGTGGCATAATGAAAGGAAATTTAGCAAAGAACAGAGGGACTGGTGGTACAAGAAGAGCAGCAAGGCACACGAGGTATTTAAGGAAGGAAATTGTAAAGACTCTGGTCCGTAAAGAATGAGACATTTTTACTTTAAAATAAGTAGTAGGTTCCTTAAAACAATTTGCTTGGGACATGTATATTAAGTTTACAGAAATATTTTATTTTTTAAAACTTTTTTTTCAACTTTTTTTTTTATTTTTGGGACAGAGAGAGACAGAGCATGAACAGGGGAGGGGCAGAGAGAGAGGGAGACAGAATCGGAAACAGGCTCCAGGCTCCAAGCCATCAGCCCAGAGCCTGACACGGGGCTCGAACTCATGGACCGCGAGATCGTGACCTGGCTGAAGTCGGACGCTTAACCGACTGCGCCACCCAGCCGCCCCAGTTTACAGAAATATTTTAAATGGAAATGTCTTTCTGAGCTGAGAGTGAGGCTGGTACTTGAGCTGTGCCTTTCCATGTCATCTTCATAAAGAGTTGTTTGCTTCCCACAGCTTCGATTAAAGTTAGGATTTAGGTCTCCAAAAAATGTTTAGACTTCTTCATAGAAATTATGGGGAATGGAAATTTTCATTTTACTTATTCACCCTCTACCCCTAATTTTTTTTTAACGTAACTTAGAATAACGTTAAGTCCATTTTTTTCTCATTTATTGGCCCATGGTTTTTAATAGAGGTTAAAGATTTTCATGTAGGGTCTATCTTATAATTCCACAGTTGAGGAAAAATGCTACTTGTCTCCTTTTCAGAGTTTGTTAGAGCTTCTTGAGTAGCTAGAATATTTTTAAGTGACTCCTAGTGTTCCTCTTAACACATGATATGGTTTGACTGGATGACAAGCAAAGAGCAAAATAAAAATTCGTCTGTACCAGTTTGGAATTAAAATGTGTGTGCGTTAAGATATTTTGTTAAAGAATAGCAGAAATAGCGGAAGCTTTTTTCTTCTCTGAATCCTGATTTGTAATAATTGGGGTGATGATTGAGCTATTCAAAACCCATCTTGGTGACTGGCTTCTTTTTAAAAATAAAATAAAACTGGGCTTAAAATTTTTCTATTGATGAAACTTTAATAAATGTGGGAGTACAAGGGAGGTTTGCGCTCTCCCTTCCTTTTAAAAAAATAGGAATAAAAAAGAATCTCTATTTTACAGATAAGAATGTCAGCGTTTAGCTTTTAAAAATACTTAGTTCGGTTTCTTAAGCAATTTAATTTCATATATATCATCACATCAACTTGTTACAAAAGGGTAAGACTTTCTTTCCCATAGTAGTGACAGTATTAAACTTGACAGTCTTGTTTTACGTTTAATTTATTTATTAAAGTTAAGTGCTTTCATCCAGTTTTAATGCTTTTTTTATTCCCTCTGTGGATTTTTAAGCAAGGAATTGCTAAACTTAAGGAAACATTTTTAATGCTCAAATTTTAATATTTGAGATTCTTTCGCTGCTCAATATAGGTAGAAGGTAGGATTTCTAAAGGGAGCAATGTAACTAATTGTACCCCCAGTGCAGATTTGTCACAGATGCTTAATGATTCGTGCCATTCCAAAAATGAGAATAAAAAATCTTGAGATCTGAAAGAATGTGAAGGGATTTAAATATTTAGGAATGAGCTTTGTTTACGGATTTACAGAATTTATTTACCTGTGGTCTGTGTAGTGTAACAAGTGTGAAATGGCCAAGGATAATCAATAGTTTCTTAGAACCTTCCTGACAGTGTAAAAACCTACTCTTTGATACTATCATTGGGTGCTCAGGCATCAAATAACTAACCCTGGGACCTTTGTAAAAGGTATATAGTCACATGCTAAATTAGTTAATACTGATTGTTATTTGTTCACCTGTCCTACCAGATTTAGCAGGACAGAAGTGCAGGTGAGGAAGTGTTAATGATCAGATGGGGAAAAGAATCTGGAAACACTGTTTAAAAAAAAAAAAGAGGGGAATAATGAAGGAAATGTGGTTTCCCCTCCCTCCTCTAGATTATTGCCAATATATAGTTGTATATAATCCTTATTGTCTCATGATTTTCACCAAAATGAAATTTTGAATTATGAGTGACTAGGCCTGACCAATCTGAGGTAGAAGAAAAGTTATTTTTTTTAAACTAAGGCCCTGTAGTTTACTCAAGATTCATAAATATTCCCATGATATTAGAAGATGAGAACCTAAGAAATTCTATAGCAGGTTCTTAGTAAAATTTTTTAGCTATTATTTATTGGCTTTTAATATAACTAAATTTTTTTCATGTTAAAATTGGTCATGACATATCAGCTAGCCAGTTTATTGACCACACTTAAAATTTGTAGAAAAGGCTGTAAATATTTCAGGTGATTTCATGGTTGTGACTAGTTTATATTTCATTATTTATGCATAAGTAACAATTCTAAATTTCTTTAAGCATCTCCAAAATTATTCCAAACTGTAGAGAATGTAAAGACAAAGTGTTAGTATATCTGTGAGCCTTTGCAGATGGAAAGACCACTTTAACCTCACTTAGAATGCAGCACACAAGTGTTTTCTTTTTAAGGAATTACTCTGATAGCAGTTATGGGTTAAGGCAGTGAAAGTATTTCTTTTATAAGCTTAAGAGTCTAAGAGAAGCAGCCTATCATACTCAAGAGGAAGGAGGCAGAACAGCTGTTTATGTAGACTGAAATTAAAGAATTGGATAAACACAGGTTTCCAATAAGCCCTAAAGAATGAAGTTCTTAGTACAATAAATATTATAAGCTATTTGAGTATTTTAAGTACACCACCCCCCCCCACCCCCCACCCCCGCTTTGGGACATAAAATTTGCCTAAATGCACTAGTGTACTTTTATGGACATAGATTTCCAATTTCATAAAGTAGTGGGAAAATATATTTTGAGAGAGCTTGTTTTTTAAAGTTTATACTATTATCATAGAAACTTGAATTTGTATAAACTTGGCACTATTGGTATGGAATTTGCATTGCCATAATATTAGAATGGGTTACAGCTTAGCATTTATATTGTGATGTGTTCATTTTAATGGGCTTTCAAGTACTAAACATATATGTTGAAATTTTTTTCTTCCATCTATTATGATACTAGCTGTATTAAAAGACTGCAATTATTCCTTACCTTAGGAATTGTTCATGTTCTGCAACGATGTGTGCATATGTTTAATAACCTTTTTTTCTTGATTAAAAGAATAGTACATGGTTGTTGTAGTTATGTACGGTGTGTAAAATGCTGCTGTATTTTAACACAGATTGCTTGAATTGGATATACCGTGGTACATTCCTAGTATTGTGGTTAGCTCTCTCGTTTTTATTTTTGGCTGTGTCCTTCAGCTGCCACCAGAGGTACCTTGATAATAAAGAATAGTTGAAAGAACCGACACCGTTTAAGCAGGTTGTACTATGAGAACTTTCTGCCTGGCTTCTGGTTTATAGTAGGTAAGGTAGACTGGAAGCCTGTTTAAGATTGCTTATAAAAATTTGGATATGACTTGGTTGAGTCATTCTGTCCATTTTTTTTATTTTAATGGTTGTTGGATCCGAATGCAGGTTACTGAAGAATTTGCAGAATTTCTTGACTGGGCAGCTTTAAGAGCCGATTCAGTGTAATCAAGTGAAACAGGACAGATAACAGCCCTTCTCAGTATTTTATTTAAGTTTTATGTATTTCTCCGGGGGAAAAGTTGAAGTTATGATTTTGTAATAAAGATAAGTCTCAAAGGTAGAAAAGGATAATCTAGCATTTGTCCACAAAGGTTGTAGGTTGGTTTCTAATGCACAATTTAGTGAAAATGGTACTTCGTACCAGCTTTTGACAAATAAGTTACTTAAAAATGGCAAATATTAATTGATATGACCATTTTTCTTTGTGAAGACTGTTAACTATATCAGTTCTTAGAATGAGGAGCCTTTTTTTTGTATTACAGTAAAAATTCTGAAGAATTAGTAGTTTATTCTTCAAGTTAAGTTCACTGACAGTTACTAATTTTACCTTTTTAGATTGTATCTAAATTGTTTTCAGAGGTTAAAATGATAGTGACAACTTTGTAACCAGTTGTTAACAAGGGAGGTAAGAGGACTGTTTCTTAACCTTGAATGATTCCATGAAGAAATTTATGCAGATTTAAGTTTTCATGATAGAAAAACTGAAGGATAAGCAACAAAAGAGGTATTAGGTGTTTGTGAAACCTTAGATAATTAAAAAGCAAGACTTCTTTTATTTTTTTTAATGTTTATTTATTTTTGAGAGAGACAAATGGACAGAATGCAAATAGGGGAGAGGTAGAGAGAGAGGGAGACACAGAACCAGGCTCCAGGCTCTGAGCTGTCAACACAGAGCCCGAAGAGGGGCTGGAACTCATGAGCTGGGAGATCATGACCTGGGCCACAGTTGGCCACCCAACCAACTGAGCCACCCAGGTGCCCCAGCAAGACTTCTTTTAAAATAGCCTAATGTCTTTTGAAAAAATACTCTGTCATGTCTTAATGTTTTAACAAACCAAAAGGAAAGTTTAGTTTTTTCCAGTAAGTTCTGTGCCAGAACTGAGATTGAAACTTTAAATTTTAAGATGTTACTAAGTTAGCTTGTTTACATTAATTTCTAAGAAATGGCAATTTTCAGCACTATTGAATAATTTTCAGTTGTTATATTTATTTCTGAGGGAAGACTTGAAAATCAAACATACACATATTTGGACCATAATATTTTTACCATGTACTAGAAAGCTTCACATAAGCATTTAAGAAAAAACTTAGATTTTAATATAAGACTGATTTATACAGTTGTAAAATTAAACATTTTACGGTGTCACAGAGTATTCTGATATGTATGTAAACATGAACTGTGGTCATATAGTGTTTCATCTACTGCTGTTCAACAGCATAAATGAATAACATAGGATCTGTGTTATAGAAGGGAAAGCAGAGAGGGGAAGATACTCTTTTCACCTTAATGAACCAGCCTGTGTAATGCTTCAATTACAAGCAAATTGGCCATGCTTTTTTTTTTTTTTTTGAAGTACAGAATATGCTGCTTTTACAGTTTTCAGTGAATGAAAAAGCCTAAATTGCTGTCCCTGCTCCAGTCATCTGTCCAGGAATTTAGAGACTATAGAGAATTTAGAGAGATGTGGTGAAAGACTTACAGGTAGCTAAATGGGAAAGGTTGATATTGAAGGAAAAGGTAGCTATATGTTTCAGTTTTGTTTGCATCTGAAAAAATAAATAGGCCTGGCAGCATTTGTACAGTTCTTGATAAGTAAATCTTTGGACATTAAACTCAAAGAGAAAGTTTTAAGGAAGTTGCATGATAGTCTTATGGCATAAATGAAAATGCGTGTGAGGTTGGGGTAATTATTTACAATGATAATCAAGGCATAAATGGACAGAGAAACCGGACTGTCCCATCCTACTTTGGTCGTAATCATATATCTGTCAGATTAAGAAACAGTCTCTTATTCAGTTTTAAATCATTTGATTTGGAAAGTTTTGATTTATATCCAACTTTTTCAGAAGCCAGTCAGTTTTCTGATATAGGATATAGTTACTGAAGGGCATATATGTATGTGTAACTGCATAAAACATGGAAAACTAATAAAATTGGTGGGATCAAAAAATAAAGACCATGATACTAATTGTATAATTTTTTGTACATTATGATACTTCATGATAATACAGAATATTAA
This sequence comes from Panthera uncia, assembly GCF_023721935.1. Classification (NCBI taxonomy): domain Eukaryota; kingdom Metazoa; phylum Chordata; class Mammalia; order Carnivora; family Felidae; genus Panthera; species Panthera uncia. The sequence continues at coordinate 12,181 of NW_026059563.1, read as the reverse complement.
AATGGCACAGTTGCAAAATTACATGTATTAGTAATTTATAAGCCAAAGGGGGCATTTTAAGAATTTCATGTCCTCTTTTCCCCGTAAGTTTATCTTTGTGCTTTATTTCAGAACATATGTTTCTGGTTAAGTTGGAGTGTGCAAAGATAGTGGTCAAACATAATTGGGAAAAGATGTTAGTAATTTCACTAATTTTTTTTTTTTTTTTTTTTTTTTTTTTTTTTTTTTTTTTTT
>NW_026059563.1:0-11847 GCF_023721935.1 Panthera uncia | reverse complement strand
TTTAATTTTTTTTTTTTTTTTTTTTTTTTTTTTTTTTTTTTTACTTTGAACATCAGCATGTGTTCTCTAATAATTGAGTTTAGGTAGATGTGTGCAAATTTCAGCCCAGAATGCTTTGCTTTAACTGTATCTTGGTATCTTAGCATGGCTTAGTGAAAGCTCATTTTAAGATAACTAAGACTTCAAGTTATAAATTAGTAAATACTTAATACATACGTGGGGGGGATTACAGTTAATGTTAGATTTATGCTTGGATTAATTATTTATATTAAAATTGTTCACATTTTAGGAAATAGGATGAAACATGAAAGGGGAGGAGGGTGAAGAATATGGTAAAAAACATTTAGAGAAATTCAGTAAATTTTCTTTAATTGTTAGAAACTAGACTTTTGAAAAATTTTAAAGATTATAAAATTGTTTTTTAATAAACTAGTTATTTGCACTTTACCTGCTGGCTTTTCCATTTGGTAGATAACATTCTGAACTCCAGCAGAGTTTTATAATCCCCACGTGCTTAAATATACTAAATGTTCTTTTTCCATTAAGGTTAATGTTCGTGAAGAAATTGAAGAGTTTTTTCCAAGAATGTGGAAGATAAATCAAGATAAAAGAAGGCTAATGAAAAGTATTAAAGATCAGAAAATTAAAATTGAATGGGGGAAAAAATTGAACAGAAGATTGGTCAGATAGAAGCACTTGAATATTTTTTTTAAGGCTATTTTGAATTGTTTGAATTGGGGAAGAATACACGAAGTATGAAAAATGAAAAACTCAATGAAGAATGAAGAGAAGTAGAAAGCAAGAGTGAAGTAGAATTAAAAGAATCTGGAAGAATGAATGGGTCCTAGGTTAAGTAAATGTATGGTTTATGTTCCAGTGTCTGTATGATCAAGTTGTAGATGAATTTGCATGATTACTTAGTTAATAGAGAATTGGTGATCTGGTTCAAGTAGGGAATTATTGAGGACAGTTAGCAGTATTAACAATGGGTTATTAATGAGCTGAAATTTTTTCTGGAGGGTGTTGCCTAACCATTTGTTTTTCAGGAGCAATCAATATAAATAATTACGGTACTTTAAATGTTAGGTGTTAGGCATCTACGTGACCAGTGCCATTTGTAATACTGTCTTCTTTGTTAGGAGTCTCGCTCTCAGTCAAAATCTCCAACGGGAACTCCTGCTCGTGTAAAATCGGAGAGCAGGTCAGGATCTCGTAGTCCATCAAGGGTTTCCAAACACTCTGAATCCCATTCTCGATCAAGATCAAAATCCAGGTAAGTGTGCTTAAAATAGTACTTAAAATGCTTTCCTTGGATTTTTCAGAGCAAAGTGGTTTTTTACTAAATTCCTTGTTTTTGCTGCATTTTGTATAAAGATTAGACCAAAGACCAAAGAAATTTCATCCAAAACATGAAGTAGTTTTTCTCAAACTGTGGAGTTTAGAAATGAATGTTCTAGGGGTGCCTGGGTGGCTCAGTTAAGTGTCAGTCTCTTGATCTCGTTTCAGCTCATGATCTCATGGTCTTGGAATCTAGCTCCTATTGGGCTCTGCACTGAGTGTGGAGCCTGCTTGGGATTCTCTCTCTCCCTACCCCCTTCCCTACTCTCATGCATGTACGCTCTCCCAAAATAAATAAATAAAAGATTTTTTTTTTAATGAGTGTTCTAGATAAAGATTTAGATAAGGCAGAGTCATCTCTTAGCCCAGTTAACCTATCAGATGCTGGCTGTTAATATAGATTCAATATGTATTGATTGATTTAAATGCATTTGGCATCTGAGGATTGGTTTTTTATTTCAGTATTTGTACAACCAAAAGGTAAATTTCTCCATTGGATACTTGGCATGTAATTTAGAGCGGAGAAGGTTGATGTGTCTATGTTGTACTGGCTATCACAATGATTTGAGAAGCTGTTTCAAGATTCATATTCCAGCTACATCCTTTACCTGAAGATTGTGACTTAGTAGGTCCAGGTTGGAACTCTTGTCGATGTAATTTTTTTTTCTTTTTCTTTTTTTTTTAAGTTTGTTTATTTTGATAGAGATGGAGATAACATGAGTCGGGGAATGGCAGAGAGAGAATCCCAAGTAGGCTCTGCACTGTCAGTGCAGGCTGCATGTGGGGCTCAAACTCACAAAACCATGAGGTCATGACCTGAGCCAAAACTGAGAGTCAGATAGTGATGCTTAATTAACTGAGCCACCCAGGCGCCCCTATAATTTCTTAATTGGAGACATAATTTCTTTGTGTAGAGTTTGTTTGCAAGGGAGCATGAGACAAAAAAAATCCATTAAAAGGCTATACTTTTCTTGAGTCCACAGCTATCTTTTCTGTCATATCCACGATCCAACTTGATTCACTAACCACTCTAATTAAATCATGTGCAGAATAGCACTGTGTAGAATTTGGGTGTGCAAATGGAAATGAGCATGTTTTCATTTTAGGACCTTCACACTTGTTGTTCTCGGCCTAGAATTCTCTTCCCTCAGATATTCAATCACTTAATTCATTCTCTGTGTGCCACCTGAGAACGTTAAAGAACATACACACCTTATTGCCTTACTCTTAATTTTTTTTCGTAATACTTACCACTATCTGATTCAGAGAAAAGCTTAGGCACTCCTGAAGGGTTTTTAATTTATGTCATTTATCATTACTGTTTAAAAATAACAGTTGAAGGGCACCTGGGTGGTTCAGTTGTCTTAAGTGTCTGACTTAGGCTCAGGTCATATCTCAAGGTTCATTGGTTCTACCCATACATCAGGCTCTCTGCTGTCAGCACAGAGCCTGCTTTGAATTCTCTGTCACCCTCGCTGTCTCTGCCCCTTCCCGCCCCGCAAAAAATAAACATTTTTCATTTTTTTTAATGTTTATTTATTTTTGAGAGAGTGTGAATAGGGGAGGAGCAGAGAGAGAGAGGGAGACACAGAATCCAAAGCATGGTCCAGGCTCTAAGCTGTCAACACAGAGCCTGATGCGGGGCTCGAACCCATGAACTGTGAGATCATGACCTGAGCCGAAGTCAGACACTAAGCCAACTGAGCCACCCAGGCGCCCCAACAATTGATATTTTAAGTGACAGGATTTCTTATTAATGTTTGTTTATCTTTTACAGTGAGGCTGTAAATTAGTGTTAAGGAAAATGGGAAATCTCTATATCTTAAATGTGCTAGGAACTACATCTCCAGGTCTTGCCAAGGAACTTTTGCTTTTGCTGTTCCTAGAATACTTTTCCCCTGTCTACCTAGTAAAATATGTCTCCCAGCTTCATTGTTAGCCTTCTTTGTTTTGAATAATCTTCCCTTGTTAGTTTAATTCTCTTCACGCATGTGCTCTCTTTTTAGACACTCTGGCCCTTAGCATGTATAACATTTATTGAATGCCTTAAACAAATTATTTTGTAAGACTGTGATCGCTCCATGGGGTGCCTGGATGGCTCAGTTGGTTAAGCGTCCGACTTCAGCTCAGGTCACGATCTCGCGGTCCGTGAGTTCAAGCCCCGTGTCGGGCTCTGGGCTGATGGCTCAGAGCCTGGAGCCTGCTCCTGATTCTGTGTCTCCGTCTCTCTCTGCCCCTCCCCCGTTCATGCTCTGTCTCTCTCTGTCTCAAAAAATAAATAAACGTTAAAAAAAAAAAAAAAGGACTGTGATCGCTCGCTCCTGGTCTGTGTGTTTATCAAAGATGGATCATGTGAATAGTAAATAAATAGCAGAGTGGCTGGAAATAGAGAAAGGAGAAGAACTAGGGAATCAGCAGGGGAAAGACAAGTGAGATGCTGTAGTAAACTTGAAGAAATGAAGACTGTTAGACATGAAGACTGTTACACGGGCATTTAGGTTGTTGGATTAATTTAGGAGATGCTGGATTGCAGTGGGCTAAAGAAAGATTGGAAAGGAAATGACACTTAACAGTGAAGGGAATGTAGAACTATATTGAGAAGATGGTAAGAATCAAAGGATTTTACTGTGGTGATAATGACAGTTGGTGATTGGTCTTTGTTATGGTAAGATACACATAACAAAATTTACAGTCTTGGGGCACCTGGGTGGCTCAAGTCAGTTGAGCTTCCAGCTTTGGCTCAGGTCATGATCTCACAGTTCATGGGTTTGAGCCCCGCATCGGGCTGTGTGCTAACAACTTGGAGCCTGGAGCCTGCTTCAGATTCTATGTCTGTCTGTCTCCCTCTCCCTCTTCTTCTGTCCCTTCCTCCCTCCCCCTCTGTCCCTTCCTCCCTCCCCCTCCCCCTCCCTCTCTCTCCCCCTCCCTCTCTCTCCCCCTCTCTCTCTCTCTGCCTGCCCCTCCCTCACTCACATTCTGTCTCTCAAAAATAAGTAAACATTTAAAAAAAAAAATTTTTTTTTTTAATTGACAGTCTTAACCATGTTTAAGTGTGCTATTGAGTAGTGGTATTAAATACATTCACATTGTGCAACCATCACTACCATCTGTCCCAGAACTCTTCATCCTGTAAAACAAACTCTATACCCATTGAACAGTGGCCCCTTGTTTTCCCCCTCTCCCAGCCCTTGGCAGCCACCATTTTACTTGCTAGCTATATGGTTTTGACTACTCTAAGAACCTTATATAAGTGGAATCACAGTATTTGTCTTTTGGTGGCTGGCTTGTTTGCCTTAGCATAATGTCCTCAGGGTTCATCCATGTCTCAGAATATTGCAGGATTTCCTTAGTGCTTGTTTTGTGTTTTTCTTTTAAAAGAAGATAGAGGTGTAACATGCTTGTAAGGTATAGTGTGAAAAGAGTGAATGTAGAAGGGATAGACTGAGAACAAGATGATTGTATGATTAAGAGAACAAGAAGAATATACTTGCCTCAGAAAGTAAAAAGGAGCTGGGGTACATGTATAAATCCTTGGCATTACCCATTTGCTTCAGTATTTTCACTTAAATTTATTTCTCTCACAGGTCGAGGTCAAGGAGGCATTCTCATAGACGTTACACTCGATCCAGATCCCATTCTCACTCTCATAGGAGACGATCTCGAAGTAGGTCATATACACCTGAATACCGGCGTCGTAGAAGCCGAAGTCACTCTCCAATGTCTAACCGGAGAAGACATACAGGCAGCAGGGTATGTAGTTTTAAAAAATTAATGAAAACTTATTTTGTCTTAGGTGTTTAGTTATAGCATAATATCTTGCTTTCATGAGACTAGACCGTCTTTTTGGATTTTTTTGGTTTTTGTTTTTGTTTTTTAACATTCATTCATTTTTTTGAGAGAGATAGTATGAGCGCAGGAAAGACAGAGAGAGAGGGAGACACAGAATCCAAAGCAGGCTCAGGCTCTGAGCTGTCAGCACAGAGCCTGATGCAGGACTTGAACTCACGAACAGTGAGATCATGACCTGAGCCAAAGTTGGACACTTAACTAACTGAGCCACCCAGGCACCCCTAGACCGTTATTTTAAACGGTCCAGGGGGCACCTGGCTGGTTTAGTCGGTGGAGCATGCGACTCTTGATCTTCAGGTTATGAGTTCGAGCCCCTCATTGTGTGTAGAGATTACTTAGGAAATAAAAAATAAATAAAGTGATATTCCAGAAACATCCTTAAGCATATGAATATTATTTATATTCATTTAAATATATTTTATTTTCTTGGGGTACCTGGGTGGTTCAGTCAGTTAAATGTCCAACTCTTGTTTTCAGCTCAAAATGTGATCTTATGGTTCATGGGTTTCAGCCCCAACTGCAGGGCCTGCTTGGGATTCTCTGTCTCTCAAGATAAATTAAATATTTAAAAAAATATATTTTTTATATATTTTATTTTCTTGACTTTTGAGTGAAAAGTTGAAATTTGTGAAGGAAATATATGTTCTACGAATTAAAATGAAAAACTGAGCTGAAAATATTGAGATTAAAAACTTTTGGTGGAGGCTGAGGGAAGCTGGCAGGGAAATACATGTAGTAATAATAATAGCTAACACGCATTCAGCACTGTGCAGAGGTTTTCAATGCATGTAATAGATAAGCAAGTTGAGCCTTGGATATGTGACATTGATGTTTGGATTTTGGCTAACTGGCAGAGTCCAGGTTTCAACCAGGCTGCTTGCCTTAAACTTCCTGTGCTTAACTTTGGTGCGGTGTTTTCCCTCTATGTGATACTGAATCATTTAACTGTAACGGAATCTGCTGTTATTTAATGATGCTTTGAAATGTGTAAGTACATTTTTCAAGTTAGGATTGTGGGAAAATTGAAAGAATATCCTTAATGAAAATGGAGGAAAGCACTTAAAGATGAAGTCATATTAAGTACAAATCTGTAAGGTATATAACATTTGAATAAGCCACGAATAAGGCTTTAAATTTAAACTAGGATGGATTCTTTGGATACATTCTGAAAATTGCAGGACTAGAAATAGAAAGTAGGGATGTTTTTATTTAGGATACAACTGGATGTATACTCCAAAGAAGGGGTGAGTGTACTGTATGTAAACTGTAAAATATTACTCATCTGGGTTTTTTCCTCTTAAATTCTTCTTTCCAAGTAACTTGAAGTAGTGTATAGTCTTTGTGTATTAGATGAGGTGTTCAAAGTATTTCTGTGTGGCTTAATTTTTACTTCAGTTTGGAGCTTGAAATTAAATCACATCTTAAATATTCAACAGGCAAATCCAGATCCCAACACTTGCCTTGGAGTGTTTGGCCTCAGTTTGTACACAACAGAGAGAGATCTTCGTGAAGTATTTTCTCGATACGGACCATTGAGTGGTGTCAATGTGGTTTATGATCAGCGAACTGGACGATCACGAGGATTTGCTTTTGTTTATTTTGAAAGAATAGATGACTCAAAGGAGGTAATTTTATAATTATCTGTCAATTTGACATTTTTGAGGTACATAATTATAATGTCAGGTTATTGTTAAAAGTTGACTGATAGTCTCCCAGTTCCATAACATGTTCTCTTTCATTCCCTGACCTGAGTCTATTCAAACTCTTCCTCTCAGTGTTACAGTTTGGAAAGTGAGATGTATGTGTTTGAGTTAATAGAAAAAATAAAGCATATGAATATTCTTCTTTGACTAAGTCTTATTCATACTCCCAAGAAGGTGATTAAACTAACTTTCTAAAAATTCTATGGTATTTTCAGTTGTCTGGCAAGCTCAGTTGGTGGAGCGTGCAACTCTTGATCTGGGGGTTGTGAATTCAAGCCCCATGCTGGGTGTAGAGATTACTTAAAAATAAAATCTTTTTTTAAAAGTTAAAGAGAAACTATATAATATTTAGGTTAATCTGTTTAATTTTGTGTCACATGAGCTCCCCATGTATAGAGTGTGTTTCCATTCATATTCATCTATTTTTCTATAATTAAAATATACCTAGAAAAAACTGGTCTTTTTTCATTTCTTTTTTTTTTTTTTTTTAATTTTTTTTTTCTTTTTTTCAACGTTTTTTATTGATTTTTGGGACAGAGAGAGACAGAGCATGAATGGGGGAGGGGCAGAGAGAGAGGGAGACACAGAATCAGAAACAGGCTCCAGGCTCCAGGCCCCGAGCCATCAGCCCAGAGCCCGACGCGGGGCTCGAACTCACGGACCGCGAGTTCGTGACCTGGCTGAAGTCGGACGCTTAACCGACTGCGCCACCCAGGCGCCCCTCTTTTTTCATTTCTTGTTTTTATTGCCATTCTTCATTTTCCTAATAGTGATCATAATCAATATCAATGATTTGAAATTGTGCTATTTTTTTTTTTAAGAAATTGCTTTTTTAATTATTTTTTAAATTTATTTTGAGAGAGACAGACACAGTGTAAGTTGGGGACAGGGAGAGAGAGAATCCCAAGCAGGCTTTGCGCTGCCAGTACAGAGTCTGATGTTGGGCTTGAATTCACAAAACCACGAGATCATGACCTGAGCCGAAACCAATGGTCGGATGCTTAACCAGCTTAGTCACCCAGGCACCCCGGAAGTTGTGCTATTCTAATGTATTTGATAGTGGAATATAAAGGGAGCAGTAGGCTTACTTTCTCTATACTAGAGTTCATAGCTATCGGGTTAGAAAATTCCATTTTAAGGAATTTGAAGCCCATTGTTGAGTTTTTATCAAAACTTTTTTTGTTCTTATCGAACCTTAATAAATGTCAGGTACCTGGCTAGTTCAGTTGGTAGAGCATGTGACTCTTGATCTCAGGGTCGTGAGTTTGAGCCTCACGTTGGTACTATTTTACCTATAGTAGTTATCCAATTACTATTTTACATGTGATAGTAGTTGGATATGGGTTGTTGCTCTATGTATCAACAGTATTTGATTGCGACATAAACAGTCATAAAAGTTCGCATATTTTTCAAAAATAATAGATGCTAGTGGCATCTAGTGGATAGAGGCCAAAAATGATACTAAACATCTTACAATTATAGTGCACAAGCTAGCCACCCACAACATAGAATTAGCAGTCCCAAAGTGCAAAGGTTGAAAAACCCCAGATAATTCTAACAAAATAATCCTCCAGGTTGTAAATCATTTATGTAATAGACGTTCTAATTAGCATTCTCTAAATGTTTTAATCTGTCAAATATTACCTTTTTTGGTTACATATTTGTGATTTATTTCTGGTCTCAAGGGATAAAGTTATAAGCTTAAAAAGTAGCTGGAGGAGGTGCCTGAGTGGCTCACTTGGTTAAGCAGCCTGCTCTTTGATAATCTGCTCAGTTGGTGATCTCCTGGTTCATCCCAGTGTCTCGGGGGCTCCGTACTGAGCATGGAGCTTGCTTGGGATTCTCTCTCCTCTCTGCCTCTTGTGTGTGCTCTGTCTCTCTCAAAAAAAAAAAAAATTAGTAAACATTTTTTTTTTTAATAAAAATACTAGGATATCTGACCTGAAGTGAAGGTTGTGAAGTATAAAACAATACCACAATTAAGATTTTTTTTAATATGAAACTTATTTGTCCTAGCTCTTGATTCTTCCCACAACCACTCCGCCTGGTTTATTTCCTTTATAAGATAAAATGAAATTGGTTCCAAAGAACTTTGTAATGTACTTGAATTATTGTCACATTTATTGGTATTCGTGCCAAAGGGCAGAATGTTAGGGAATGTGAGCACAGGTATAAAGACAGGAGCATTTGTTGGCCGGTTTAAAAGTTCTTTTATATTTGGAGTTCACTAGGTGGCGGTGTGTTACCTAAGAAATAGTTTTAGGTGAGCTGAATGGCAGTTTCTGCTTTGAGTTGCCTAGACTGAAACTAGTAACTGCAGCCTCGAGAGTTATGCAGGCTTCCCAACTTGTGTGGTTTTTTTCTCTGTAGCTGCCCCCAGTGTTTCAGCAGAGGGATGCTTAAGTGTCTGTGTATACATTAGAAAACTCAATACTATTGACATGCATAGAGCAAGGATTAATAATATAAAATCCTGGTCCTTATTGTTTAGGAAAGAAGTGTTTAGAGAATTTTAATTTTTTTTAACTTCAAATGGAAAATGTGTTAAATTTGTTGGCAGTTTTAGTAGTTTCTTCTTAGTAAAATATGCATGACTTTCTGTGCCTGTTCTCTGTTAAAGGCAATGGAAAGAGCAAATGGAATGGAGCTGGATGGTCGAAGAATTCGTGTGGATTATTCTATTACCAAGAGAGCGCACACACCTACACCTGGCATCTACATGGGCAGACCAACTCAGTAAGATAACATGTTTTCTAAGCTAAACTGTAAGAGCCAGAAATTCACCAGAAATGCATGCAAATTTTTTTATTAATTAGCAGATAAAATGATTTTTTCCTATAATTAGAATGGAAAGCTTAATTTGTACATATTCTAATATCTGTTTGAGGAGGGGGACAAATTAAAGCCATCACAGTTGTTCCTGACTCTTTGCTTGATGCTAATACAAATAAAAAAATTATTAAAGATGAGAAAAATAGTGTATGCTTTTAAGCATTCTCTTTCTATTCTTACATGACTTTGGAAGCCTTGTGAATAGGGAAGGGTTATTGGATAGTGATACATATTTTTTTTTTAAGTCAGTTTTCACATTGCAGAAAATAAAGAGGCTTTTATATATGTTTTTTTTTTAATATAATACAACCAAAGACAGTATTGCTAAGAATGAAAGAAGGAATTACTTTCAGTTATTTTGAAGCCTTGCTGAGGAAAATGTAGGGTTTGGCAAGGAGAGCCTACAGAAAACTAAAGTGAAAATAATGTACCTATGATTAGGAGTTGGGAAAAGTACAGGAGAAAGTGCTTAGAGTTTAAATTCACTGCCAAAGTCTTATAAACCAGATCTCAAAATTGTTGTAGTGATGCACCTCAGTGTAAGGTAGTTAATTCTTTTTGCTGTTCCGGGTTGGTTAACCTTTTTTAATTCATGATGTTTATTAATTGCATCTGAATTAGTCTTAAGGACTCACATCTTAAGTATTTTGGTACTGTTTCCTAGCACAGTGCTTCATTTCACCTTGTTGAAAAGAAAAGGTCCTGCTGGTTTGAGTAGTATAAAAGAGCAGTTTATAATTTGGAGAGTTTTGGGAAATCATTCCTGGTTATTTATGTAATGAATAGGAAGCCAAAGCAGAATAATACCATGGGAGTCAGCAAAGTGAGATGTGGAGGTAACCGACGCGAAAAGGGATAATCTTTCTTTCTACATTGTCTTCCCTCCTTCCTCCGTTTTATTTAAGCACCAGTTGGTATTAAATGATACTGGAAAATCACATTGATGTAAAATTTTTATATTTTTCTGTAGTAGTGGCGGTGGTGGTGGCGGAGGTGGTGGTGGAGGTGGAGGAGGTGGCAGGCGTCGGGATTCTTACTATGATAGAGGATATGATCGTGGGTATGACAGATATGAAGACTATGATTACCGGTACAGGTAATGTTTTAATTTGTAATTTTCATTCTAAATTAGATTATAATAGTATTTAGTACTTTTAATTTTTGTTTCATATACATTAATAAAATATTTAAAATAGATTTTACAGGGACATGCCTAGGTGGCTCAGTTGGTTAAGCAACTGACTTCAGCTCAGGTCACGATCTCAGTTTATAAATTCAGGCTCTGCACTTTTGCAGAGCCTGCTTGGGATTCTCTCCCCCTCTGTCACTGCCCCTCCCCCACTTGTGCTTTTTTTCTCTCAAAATTAAGTAACTTTAAAAAAATAGATTTTAGGGGCGCCTGGGTGGCGCAGTCGGTTAAGCGTCCGACTTCAGCCAGGTCACGATCTCGTGGTCTGTGAGTTCGAGCCCCGCGTCAGGCTCTGGGCTGATGGCTTGGAGCCTGGAGCCTGTTTCCGATTCTGTGTCTCCCTCTCTCTCTGCCCCTCCCCCGTTCATGCTCTGTCTCTCTCTGTCCCAAAAATAAATAAAAAACGTTGAAAAAAAAAATAGATTTTATATGATGGTTTCTTGAAGGGGGAAATTATTTTCTCAAGATTGAGAACAGAGGTCAGTAATCTGTATTTGCCAATATTTTGTTGTGTCATATGCTTGCTGTTCTAGTATTAATTGGCACACAGAGAATGTAATGGTTATTTTCATCTGCCTCAGTGATTATGTGGTATGCAAAGTAATCTTTTATTTCCTACAGAAGAAGATCACCTTCTCCTTACTATAGTCGATACAGATCACGATCAAGATCTCGTTCCTACAGTCCACGTATGTACACTTTTACTTTGTGGCATTAAGAACCATTCGTAATCAATGGTTTATTTTAGAAAATCAGCATATATGGAGATTGTTCATAGTTTGACGAATACTAGGCAAGTCAAACTATAATTGTCATTTTGACTTTTATTTTTTGCTCTCTTTCAGGACGCTATTGATAAACAGAATGGTTGCAGATGAGGACATCTTTCTCTCTCTCTCTTTTTTTTTTTTTTTTTTTTTTTTTTTTTTTTTTTTT
>NW_026059562.1:0-48711 GCF_023721935.1 Panthera uncia | reverse complement strand
TAACATTTTAATATGATACATTTCATAATTTTATCATATTATCACTAACATTTTAATATGATACATTTCATAATTTTATCATATTATCATTATTAGAGAAAATCATACTGTTAAAATATATTTAAGATATGTCATAACTTTTTTAGTAAGTCATTAGCTTAATACTACAGATCACGACTTTTACTCTAATGCATTTTGTGCCGAGGAATTAGCTGAATCACTCACAAGCTGTACCATTTTAGGAAAACCGCCCCACATCTCTCTTCCTTAAGTTCTCCTAAGACTAATAAATTTTAACAAAAATACCACTCAATTTAAAGCTCAAACAATTGATAATAGGCAAAGGACTCCAAAGATGATCTGCTATCTAAAATCAATCAATCCATCCATCAATCATATTAATCACTAGCATAGTCATCATCAGCATCCCTATAAGTGTTAACATTCACAGATTTCTTTTCATCTAAATTAAAAAATTACATAGGCCATTTCTAAATCTTAACATGAACTAATTTCCAATATAATAACTTATTTTTCTTCACTTAACTAATCTGTAGTAAACTTATTAAGATTTGCCACAATTTATTTTTCACACACAGATGCACACACATATGTGCATATACAAGTTTACTGTTTTTTGAAGATGATTGATGAATTTTAAAATCTGGTGTAGGACATTTCTTATTTGATTATTTGAGTAATGACTTACCTATTACAAAAATAAATATAAATAAACTAAAAATTAATAAAAATACATTTTCATCCTTATGGGGTGAAATTTTGTGCAATACATTAATGAAATATTGTGTGGAACTGATAGAATTTGAATGATGGAACCACAGTATCACCCAGACTCTGGAACAGACTTTTCTCTGTATGGGGGTGAAATATGAATCCTAAAGCCAGAGCAAGGGGTCAGTGCTCACTTGAAAAGATAACAATTGTCTTACATAATGCAATGTGTGCCAACATTTTAGATTTGAGACAGAGTAAAAAAGTAAGTAAGATATTCTCAGCCTTACATCTAATCCGGACTCACTATAAGTATAAACACATTAAAGAAAAAATAATAAAACAATGGTATAAACACTCTGTATTCTTCAAATTCTTGTCATTGATAAGGAGTCTATTATTTTTATTATTTCTGTTTCAAAATTGGAATGAGGTGTACGATTTTGCTCTTTTATGTTGTAAGTAATATGAATAGATAGAAAATGAAATGAAGACTGTGCTTCCAGTGACTCACAGAGATAAACTATTTTATCTAGGTCAAATCATCATTTTAATAATAATTATAATTAGAAAAATCCCATGCAAGGAAAAGTCAATTATCAAGTAATTTCAAGTATGATTATTCTGATGTCTCATCCTCAGTATTTCTATTCCCATTTATCTTTTGTAGTCTTTATAATGTTTTGCTTCTTTTTTTTTTTTTAAATCTAGACTCGGCTCTGACAAGAATTTTATATATTATTCTATAGAGTATGCTGGAAGTGTTTTGAGGTGTAAGCAGTGTTACAAAATGAAATCCTCTCTTGGTCCTGAGGGTGGGATGGCAACCTCTGTTTTGCTGCAGTTTCTGTTACCTGCCTGAATGTCTGTCCCTGAAGAAATCAGAACTGAGCCATCATGAGTGGAAGAAAGTCTCAAACCTGTCTCAAATGAGTTCATCATTTAAATCTTCTTATTAGGTCTCATAATGAGACAGTCTGTCTAATTAAACAAGGATAAACTATTATCAGGATTGCAACCACTTACTTATGCATATCAAATCCTTAGAAGTTACTAAAGATTCCAAACCTTTTTGCAGAACAAAGATGACTTCATAATTCAGATTGACGACTTCTGGACAAATATCTGTGGCTGAAAAAAAAAGGAAATTGTTTAAAATGCATCCTTTTATTTTGAGACTGGCAGAGATATGTGGAGACTCTTTCTTTTAATGGCAAAGGGAGAGGCTTTTAGATGTCATGGTTACATGGCAGCAGATATAGCTGTAAATACAATGCACCCTGATTTGCAGATGGACTATATTATTTTCTTTTAAAACTGTTGGGACGTTACTTCACTTTTTGAGAGGATTCCAAATAACTGCCACTGATCTGTGTTTTGAAAATTAAATGAACTACGGAACATGTTACAAAAGTTCAGATCTATAAGCTATTCCTTTTAGGGGTCAATCACTTATACTAAGCCTTCCAGATACGAGTGTCAAAAGTCTTCTGACTATTCAACAGATACACTCTCTACATGGCAGATGTGGAGACCCAAAAACATCTATAAATGTATTGTATAACTGGCCTTATCTACAGATAATTGCAGTACAAGCCAGTTGGAAAATAACATTTAGCTGTTGCTGGAATTTAATTTGTGTTTACTAATTTGCACCTCCATCTGACCTGGGAGATATTTTTTTATGGATTTCACTACTAAATAACCTGAGAGGACTACTTTACTTTGGCATCATCTCATTAGGCCAACCCTTATTTATCTTGATATGAGTGTCTTTGTCTTTTCCTTTAAAGTAATCAAAATACCCTAATTTATATTTGTAAATGTAATAGTCACCCATGTAGTCTTTTCTGTACAGAACACTAGGGTGTGGTATTGGTAAAAATTTCTTCTTGATCGCCTGTCATTCTATCATACCACCACTCATTTTAGTAACAAATAATAAATTTAAGGTTTTATCAAGTTTATATGGTTTTATCTGGTTAAATTAATATTTTAAGTAGCTTTGAAGTTCACTGTTTTCTTCTAATTGTGTAACTTAATGACAAGCGAGTACTGAATATATGATTGGAGCACAGTAGTATTATTTGTAAGAAGATAACCCACAAAAGATTGAGGAATTAATGTTTCTGATCACATTAATTGATACTAATTATAATAAATAATAAAATACATCTTCCAAAATGAGTTTTAGATTGACAAAATTTAAAATATTGTTTCTGGAGCCAGGGTGGCTCAGTCAGTTAAGTGTCTGATTTCATTTAAGCTTAGGTCAAGATCTCATGGTTGCCAAGTTTGAGCCCCAGGTGAGGCTATCTCCTCTCAGCACAGAACTCATTTCAGAACCTCTGTCCCCCTCTCTTTGACCCTCTCCCCATGCACTCTCTCTCTCTCTCTCTTTCTCTCAAAAATACATAAACATTAAAACAAAATAAACTATAAAATAAAATAAAGTATTGTCTAGTATGCGTATGTTTCATCTTGAAGACTATGGATTATTGGTTTAAATATTGTATTTATTTTTGTAATTTTTTCAGGTATTTGTGTTTTCATTTTGAATTTCATAATTTAGAAAAGAAAATATGATCCCTACATCAACAGTACTCACTCAACATGGCTTTAATATTAGCAGATTTTCCCGTAAAATATTTTGCATATTTTGAATAAAAAATGTTGGAAAATTCACATTTATATGTCTTAATAATACAAAATATTTTATCCACCAGCAAGTTATCTTGAAAATGATAACCTTTCAAACAGATTCTCTTATAGTCTACACTGGTCTTCTATCTACATAGGTTATTTTCTTAAAGTATCTTTAAACTATTAAAGGGTAATTGCAGATTGCAAAGACAAATTTAAGGGCACATCCATTATAAATTTAATTTTGAGGAATAGAATTATCTTAAAGGAAATCAAAATTACAGTGCATTTGAATTTAGTGAATGCATGTTCAAAGGACACTAGAACCATATGGTTCCATTTCAGTTTGCTCTCTTGATCCCATAAGTTGAGGGAATAATGGACAAATGAAAGGTTAATATTCTGATTTCAAATGTCAAAAGTCACTTATTTAATTAACCAAATCAATATTGCACCAAGAAAAATGCTAAGGTTTCTTAAATGTATACTCCACAAAATTGTACTCAAGGATACCAGCAGACTAAGAATCATTCAAATGTTTTAACTCATAAATATACATTTTTATTGCAAATATATTTTTGGAAGAAGATAGAAGAATAAAATATATAAAATATTCTAAGCTTTATTTCTTTTTCTTATTCTTTATGTAGTCATAAAATTTTAATGGTGTTAGAAATATCATTAATATGTGTATTAACATTTACATTTTACTTGTTTATAATGTGTTGTTTACTACATAATAAACCATCAGGATAATTACCTTGTATTTTTTCTTACCTATATAAAGCAGTACTTACCACATTATATTTTGAATATATATTGAAATTAATTAGTGAATAGACACCCTTCATAGTGGTATAAAGATAAGATAAAATAGTATAAAATGTGTTTAAATATGTAAATAGATATTTACATAATAAATAAATAAATGAGAGTTAATTAAACATTTAATTCCACACAACTACACATAGATGGATGCTTTATTTAATAGTTATTCTATAACTATATTCTGTTAGCTAAGTAAGTTAGGTAAAATGTGTAAATATATTTGATAAGTCTGATCATGAATTTAATAATAATCTGTGTTTCTGGTTTTAATACATATTTATTTTTCATACATTACATGCCAGGTACTATTTGGATCCTGAGGATGAAATATAAAGAGATTCTATTTTCTATAACAATCGGAGGTAGTTAAGACAGATGTCCCTGATATCAGTGACTTTTTGTCTTCTGGTATGTATTAGTTAATGTACTTTACCAGAAACTTTGCATATGAGTCATTGGTTCAAGAGATCACAGGGTAACAAAAAAACTACTACCATTCTGTAATAATCTGTATAAATTTCATTAAAAATATACACATTTTTATCAACTACAATAGTGAATCAACTGAACAATACTGAATAGTTGCTTTAGATACATTTCTTGGTCATAGGTAGAAGAATCAAGTTAGTTATAGTTACATAGTAGAGCATATTTAGTATATTGCACTCAGAGAAAGAAATGTAGAAAAAATATTGCTCTAAGTTAATAAGTTGTGTGATGGTCTTAAAGACTTGCATTTTTAACATATAAACACATTGTAAACAAAGTCAGTATTAGAGTAAGATCCCCCAAAATAGTGAATCAGGTAAATTATACTTATTTGCTATGTATCGAAACTTTGCAAATGTACAAGGCAATTAATTGGAAAGTATGAAAAGATATAATTTAGTTGATGTATTGTTTACATGAAGTTAACTGTACAAATCTTAAGGACACACTCAATAAATTATGTACACATGTGGACACAAAACCCGTCAAGGTATAGAATATTTAGCACCACACTCAGATTCTCTGCCACTCAAACCCTTCCCAAAGATGTAAACAAAACTAAAAACTCTATCAGTCTATATCAGTTTTAATGTTTTTGAATTTCATATAAATGGAAACAAAATATGGTTTTATATTGTTATTGTCTTTTCCTTATTGTAAAGACTTTGAGATTCATTTATACCACTGTTTGTATTAGTATTCAAAATAGTTTTGTTGCTTCATAGTATTCAATTGTTGACATATATCAGCATTTATTTTTGCATTTTTCTGTTAATGAGCACTAGGTAATGTCCAGTATTTGTACAATTGAGAGTAATCCACTATAAACATTTTGGCATGTGTTTTAAATATACGTTAAGTATTAGTTTCTTTTGGATATGTTGCCAGAGTACACATTAATAGATTAGCATATATTAGCTTTAGTAGAAACTGACAATTATCCAAAATGGACAACACAATGCACATTCCCACTATCAAAGTATAAGAGTTATAATTCCTCCAAATCCTTGCCAACACCTGCTATTTTCTGTTTCTTTAATTTTAGTCACTCAGATAAATAATTTGATTTTAACTGTACTTATCTGATAATAATACTGATAATCTAGATATCTTCTTTCTTAAATGTCCATCTTTTATTTTTTGTTTTTTGTTTTTCTTTTTTTAAATATTGACTTAAAATCATTTTATATACTGGATATAAGTGTCTTATCTGTATTTAAAAAGCAAGTATATTTTTTTCCCAAACTCTAGCTTATCATTTTGCCATCTCTCTAAATTCTTTCATAAGAATACTTCTTTATTTTATGGAAGTACCATTTTCAGTAGAGTTTGTGGTTTGTATTGTTTAAGAAATCTTTGCCTACCCTAAGTTTACATGTTATTTCCTTAAGCGTTTTTCTAGATAATAATTTTACCTTATTATCACATCTATCATTTATGTCAAATTAATTGTGTACACTTGAAATAGAGACTAGGAATTACTTATGCCAAAAAGATATCTAGTTGTTTCAGTTCCATATTATATTAATTTCCCCATAGAATTATTGTAGAACATTTGTCATAAATCAGGTGAGATCATATATAACATTAATTTGCATGGAATTCTACACCATTGGTTTTATTATCCTTGCAAATTCAAGTACTTCTTTTAAAGAACGATGTATTTTTAGTAGATATTATGACTTTTAAAATATTATATTTTCTACCATGTACAAAGTTAAAATGAAAGTATCCCTCTACATAAAACAGTATATTCTCTAATTTTTATTTTAGACAATTAGGCATATTATGAATATCCATTCTTTTATTATCCCTTTAATAAAAACAATTTGTTTACTTAGTCACTGGCTTTTAGTTAGTGACTATTTCCAGGCTCCCTTGTAGCAGCCTATGGGCCTGAATCTGAATTCTGGCTAATTGGGGTTGTAAACATGTTTCTGTCTGTCATTTACAGGTAAAACTCTTGTTAGATATGCATAGACTCTTCTCTCTCACTCTTCTTGAAACAAAGTGTCCCTAAGAATGAAAGTCATATACTGATAATGGCAGGTCCACTGTACTAAATGTTCAATACAATATCTTGTTTAGGACTTTTATTTTAGATTCTTCTTATTTCCTCAGTTTAGATAGATCATACAAAATTTGGTACCTAGAAGTAGAGCACTGTTGTAGCAAAATCAGGCAGATACTATCAAAGACAGAGATGTGATATAACATTGCTTCGGCCTTTTGGCTAGACCAAATGTAGATGTAATGTCACATACCTATGAGATTGGAAAACTGATGTGTTTTATTTTGTTTTGTTTGTGTTTTTTTTTTTCCCCAAGAGAATATTTATATAACTTTTGACTGAGAATGCTGAGCACAGAGCTCTAAAGCATTGGGTATCAACCATGGATGTGCATGATAATCAATTGTGTAAATAAAATAAGAATGCCAGTGTCTATGTTCCACCAAAGAGAAATTCTAAAGAATCTCTATAGCCAGGATTGAAAAATATTCATCACAGGTTGAATTTTTCACTTTTTTAAATAAGTTTTATCAGAGATAACCTCAGATAATAAACAACTGGTTTTCAAACATATATATATGAAAATAATAGCACAGAGTTTCTACCTGTATCCTGCAATTTCAAATGATAGAGAAACTTGGAACTCAAGGCCCAGTTTTTAAATTAAAAAACAACTGCTTTGGGTGCCTGGGTGACTCAGTCAGTTAAACATCTGACTTAAGCTCAGGTCATACATAATCTCACAGTTTGTGATTTCTAGCCCTGCATCAGGCTCTCTCTGCTGTCAGCGCAGAGCCTACTTTAGATCTCTCTCTGCCCCTTCCCTGCTTGCTCTCTCTCAAAAAAAAAAAAAAAAAAAAACAACAGTCAAATAGAACCAAAACAAACAAAAACAACAACAACAACAAAAACATTGTTTCAAAATCTCAGATCTACAAATGAAAATATTATCCTTAGTTTTCCTTAAGAGATTCTGGCTAAATTCACTCTCTCATAAAGAAAGAAACTCTGATGGCAAAATTAGTATTATGGATTTTTTTCACAGACTAATGATGAGAAAGTTTCTTAAATAATTTTAATAGCTTTTACAAAAATTAACAATTCAGATGATTTTTATATCCAAGTAGCTGACAATATTCTCAGTTGACAAAACACATAATTTTTTAAGGTAAGCTGTCTTATTTATTTGGGATAAACCAATAAACAGAAAAAAAAAAACCATAATATTTGAGACTTTTGGGGAACAAGAATTCCTATCCCTCTCAATGGTCCTTCTAATTAGACAAGGAATCAAACTGACATGGGACAGATTAACAAGAAAAAATCAAATTTAATAGTGTACGTATAGGGAATCCACAGACATGGAAATTCTGAAGATAAGCAAAATGAAGTATATACGTATATGTTTTCCTGAACTAGGGGTTAAGACTTTAGAGGAAAGGAGTACAATCAGGGCAATAAGAAGAAGATGCTTGGTAATTAGATTTACCCAACCATACAGATGGGTACTCAGATAAAATTTATGTTTGCGAATAACTCTTATTCTGGGAAAAACTCCCAATTTAGATTCTTCTATGTAGTTAAAGGAGGGGCAAAAGTTTCTCTTGAACCCCTATGGTCTTGATTGCCTTCAGCTCAGAATAATCTTTATGTCAAAGTGGCCCATCTTGGGGCAGCCTGCCTGCAGCCCTTACAAGACGAACAAAGCAAAAGCAACTCAGAGACACCAAATTACAATGCAGTGCTGCTTTGGTGTTGCAAGCAGCATGATGATTATGAGTGATTATTTTAGAAAGAAGAAATGTTTCTTTTTTTTTTTAAGTTTATTTATTTATTTTGAGAGGGAAAGAGAGACAGCCATGGAAGGCAGAGAGAGAAAGGAGAGAATACCAAGCAGGCTCCTAGCTGTCAGCACAGAGCCCAACACAGGGCACCAACCCACAAACTGTGAGATTATGACCTAAGCTGAAACCAAGAGCCGGATGCTTAACTGACTGAGCCACCCAGGCATCCCAAAAGAAGAAATATTTCTAAATCAGCTAAAATGTATCTTTCAAATACTTTATTTACTAAGTCCCTTCTCTATGTCCACATTTTATTCTCACTTTAGCCACTTTTGAATTTGAGTGACCACTGCACTCTCTTTCATTATGGAAATTATGACACCAAACTGTTTGCATTCCACACACTCATTAGGTAGGTAGGTGTCTGGAAAAAACATTTTTTTCTCAGCCTTTAAAAAATTTTATCTCACTGTTTTGTGGTTTTTTGATTGCTAATTATCCAAATATTTTAATGATTCCTTCCAGAAAAGTTTTCTTTTTTCACTTTTTAAAAAAATAATGGATTCATATTTGATAGTCTGGAATTTTGCAACAATTTGACTTTATTTAGTTTTTTTTTTAATCTATATATTTTTCTTGGTAATCTTTTGGATTATTGCAGACCTTTATATATAATATAATATAATATAATATAATATAATATAAAACTCTTTCTGAGTTTTGAAGCTCCATTTAGTCATATATTATTCAATCCATCATCTTGTTCTTTCATTCACATGTTCCATCTCTTCATTTTTTTTTACTACTTAATTTTATTTATTTATTTAATTTTTAAATTTACATCCAAATTAGTTAGCATATAGTGCAACAATGATTTCAGGAGTAGATTCCTTAGTGCCCCTTACCCATTTAGCCCATCCTCCTTCCCACAACCCTTCCCGTAACCCTCAGTTTGTTCTCCATATTTATGAGTCTCTTCTGTTTTGTCCCCCTCCCTGTTTTTATATTATTTTTTTCCCTTCCTTTATGTTCATCTGTTTTGTCTCTTAAAGTCCTGTGAGTGAACTCATATGATTTTTGTCTTTCTCTGACTGACTAATGTCACTTAGCATAATACCCTCCAGTTCCATCCACATAGTTGCAAATGGCAAGTTTTCATTCTTTTTGATTGCTGAGTCATACTCCATTGCATATATATACCACATTTTCTTTATCCATTCATCCATCGATGGACATTTGGACTGTTTCCATACTTTGGCTGTTGATAGTGCTGTTATAAACATGGGGGTGCATGTGTTCCTTTGAAACAGCACACCCGTATCCTGTAGATAAATGCCTAGCAGTGCAATTACTAGGCTGTAGGGTAGTTCTATTTTTAGTTTTTTGAGGAACCTCCATACTATTTTCCAGAGTGGCTGCACCAGCTTGCACTCCCACCAACAATGCAAAAGAGATCCTCTTTCTCTGCATCCTCTCCAACATCTGTTGTTGCCTGAGTTGTCAATGTTAGCCACTCTGACAGGTGTAAGGTGGTATTTCATTGTGGTCTTGATTTGTATTTCCCTGATGATGAGTGATGTGGAGCATTTTTTCATGTGTCAGTTGGCCATCTGGATGTCTTCTTTGGAGAAGAGTCTATTCATGTTTTTTGCCCATTTCTTCACTGGGTTATTTGTTTTTTGGGTGTTGAGGTTGACAAGTTCTTTATAGATTTGGGATGCTAACCCTTTATCTGATATGTCATTTGCAAATATCTTCTCCCATTCCATCAGTTTCCTTTTAGTTTTGTTGATTGTTTCCTTTGCAGTGCAGAAGCTTTTTATCTTGATGAGGTCCCAATAGTTCATTTTTGCTTTTAATTCCCTTGTCTCCAGAGACGTGTTGAGTAAGAAGTTGCTGCGGCCAAGGTCAAAGAGGTTTTTGCCTGCTTTCTCTTCGAGGATTTTGATGGCTTCCTGTCTTACGTTTAGGTCTTTCATCCATTTTGAGCTTATTTTTGTGTATGGCGTAAGAAAGTGGTCCAGGTTCATTCTTCTGCATGTCGCTGTCCAGTTTTCCCAGCACCACTTGCTGAAGAGACTGTCTTTATTCCATTGGATATTCTTTCCTGCTTTGTCAAAGATTACTTGGCCATACGTTTGTGGGTCCATTTCTGGGTTCTCTATTCTGTTCCATTGATCTGAGTGTCTGTTCTTGTGCCAGTACCATACTGTCTTGATGATTACAGCTTTGTAGTATAGCTTGAAGTCCGGGATTGTGATGCCTCCTGCTTTGGTTTTCTTTTTCAAGATTGCTTCGGCTATTCAGGGTCTTTTCTGGTTCTGTACAAATTTTAGGATTATTTGTTCTAGCTCTGTGAAGAATGCTGGTGTTGTTTTGATAGGGATTGCATTGAATATGTAGATTGCTTTGGGTAGTATCGACATTTGAACAATATTTGTTCTTCCTATCCAGGAGCATGGAATCATTTTCCATTGTTTTGTGTCTTAG
Organism: Panthera uncia; assembly: GCF_023721935.1. Classification (NCBI taxonomy): domain Eukaryota; kingdom Metazoa; phylum Chordata; class Mammalia; order Carnivora; family Felidae; genus Panthera; species Panthera uncia. The sequence continues at coordinate 37,734 of NW_026059562.1, read as the reverse complement.
TCAATTTCTTTCATCAGCTTTCTATAGTTTTCAGTGTATAGATTTTTCACCTCTTTGGTTTATTTATTTCTAGGTATTTTATGGGTTTTGGTGCAATTGTAAATGGGATCGATTCCTTGATTTCTCTTTCTGTCACTTCATTGTTGGCATACAGGAATGCAACCGATTTTTGTGCATTGATTTTATATCCTACAACTTTGCTGAATTCATGAATCAGTTCTAGCAGTTTTCTGGTGGAATCTTTAGGGTTTTCCATATAGAGTATCATGTCATCTGCAAACAGTGAGAGTTTGATCTCCTCCTGGCTGATTTGGATGCCTTTTATTTCTTTGTGTTGTCTGATTGCAGAGGCTAAGACTTCCAATACTATGTTGAATAACCGTGGTGAGAGTGGACATCCCTGTCTTGTTCTTGACCTTAGGGGGAATGCTCTCAGTTTCTCCCAATTAAGGATGACATTAGTGTTGGGTCGTTTATATATGGCTTTTATGACCTCGAGGTATGCTCCTTCTGTCCCTATTTTCTTGAGGGTTTTTATCAAGAAAGGATGCTGCATTTTGTCAAATGCTTTCTCTACATCTATTGAGAAGATCATATGGTTCTTGTCCTTTCTTTTATTGTTTTGATGAATCATGTTAATTGTTTTGCGGATGTGGAACCAGCCCTGCACCCCAGGGATAAATCCCACTTGGTCATGTTGAATACTTTTTTTTAATGTATTGTTGGAGCCGGTTGGCTAATATCTTGTTGAGGATTTTTGCATCCATGTTCATCAGGGAAATTGGTCTATAGTTCTCCTTTTTAGTGGGATCTCTGTCTGCTTTGGAATCAAGGTAATTCTGGCTTCATAGACAGAGTTTGGAAGTTTTCCTTCCATTTCTATTTTGGAACACCTTCAAGAGAATAGGTGTTAACTCTTCCTTAAATGTTTGGTAGAATTCCCCTGGAAAGCCATCTGGCCCTGGACTCTGGTTTTTTGGCAGATTTTTGATTACTAATTCAATTTCCTTACTGGTTATGGGTCTGTTCAAATTTTCTATTTCTTCCTGTTTCAGTTTTGGTAGTGTATATGTTTCTAGGAATTTGTCCATTTCTTCCAGATTGCCCATTTTATTGGAATATAATTAGTCGTAATATTCTTTTGTTATTGTTTGTATTTCTGCTGTGTTGGTTGTGATCTCTCCTCTTTCATTCTTGATTTTATTTATTTGGGTCCTTTCCTTTTTCTTTTTGATAAAACTTGTTAGTGGTTTATCAATTTTGTTAATTCTTTCAAAGAACCAGCTTCTGGTTTCACATGTTCCATCTCTTTGCTGTTCTATATTTCATTTTGAATTATTTCTTCAAATCTATCTTCTATTTCACTAATTTTATCTTCAATCCCATTATTTCTGTAATTTTGTTCATTCCTCAAGTTGTAATGATTGTTAAGTCACATATAAAGCTTTTATTAGACCTTTTGACATTCTACTTGTTCTTTTTAAATAATATATTTTCCTAATTTGGCTATCCATTATTTTATATTTCATATAATTTGTATAGTTGACAATTCCCTCAACAGAATATTCAAGCTTCTACTTCTGGGGTGTGTGTGTGTGTGTGTGTGTGTGTGTGTGTGTTTAATTTATCATGACTCCATTTGTAAAAAATATTTATGTAAGTTGAGCAATGTAAGATTGTCACCTCTTTAATACCAGGGTTTATTTTTGCATTTTCTAGACAACGACACAAGTACTAATATGTGACTACTATGACTTCAGTTCTAAATTTCAGATAATACAGATGTTTTCTTTTTTAATTTTTTATATAAATTCCAGTCAGGCAACATACAGTATAATATTAGTTTCAAATGTATAATTTATGATTCATCGCTTCCATAAAACACCTGGTGGTCATCACAAGTGCACTCCTTAATCCCCATCACCTATTTAACCTAGCCCCCACCCACCCTCTCTTTGAGATAATACAGATTTTATAAACTGGTTGATGATAACTATGGAATAATAGGAGAAAATGCTGTTTCTATAATTTTGGAGGGAAATATTCTTCACTAACCAAATCTCAGGTGAGGTAAATTTCTTTTCTTCCTCTCCTGTATTCCTTTCTCTCCTTTTCTCTTTATCTCTGTGTCTCTCTGGCTGTATGTATGTACATATGTATGTATATGTATGTATGTATATGTATATATATGTATGTATTTCTTCTACATCAATCTTTTGTTAGAAGTGAAACTATCCCTCTTGTTTGGAACCTGATTTGCATACTATTTCTCTCTTGCCATCTTCAAACCTTGTCCCAAAACTGACCATTTTCCAGGGCAGCTATAATTTCAGTTCAAGTTTCCATCATCTTCTTCCAATTCTAGATTCCATCATCTTCCTGGTCACTTGCCTACACTCATTACTACAGAAATATTAGACGATGTTTGCTATATTTAATTCAATGTTTTAGGTACTTTGATTGAAGAAGAGTTTTCATTTTATCCAGTAAAAGGAAATTTCCATATTTGCAAAGAAAATACACTTCTAATGTTATAATTTCAGGCATCTGAATTGTTATCAAGGGAGGTATTTTTATGCAAAACCACATTTAATGTGAAAATCTTCTATAAAGTTGAAGACTAGCAGTGCAGATTTTTTCATAGTTTTCTATGATAAGGAAAGAAAAATTATTTCTAACCCATTTTTTATGCTCTGATTGGCATTATATTGCATTCTTACTCCTCTATGGAAGCCAGCTAATGTTGGTGAGACATTATTCATATGTAAAATAGCATTTCTTCCTTGTTGGCAAAGATGAATTAGATATATTACCCCTTTAAATTCTCTAGCACTTGCTTTTTAGCATTGTATAGACTGAGAAATCTGGCTAGGTTAAGTAGCTTCCATAGACTTTAAACGCAAGCATTTTAAAACAGCTGACAAGATTTCCATCACATTGTACACTCTGTCCCTTAGTTTCTTCTTCATTGGAAATTTAAAATTTATTCCACCATTTCTGCATAATAGTGGCACCTGCACCTTATAAATTAAGAAATAGAGTCAAAAAGAAGTTAATTGCCTTGCTCAGGGACACACAGTAAATCAATGGTAGAATCAGTAATAAATGGATTCCTTGGTCACAAATAACCACTCTTTCCTACAAGAACATAAAGCTAATGTAAATTAAACTTTAGTCAATCTAAATAATAAAAAAGCTCTCAAATGCAATGTGTTTTAAAACAGCTGAGCCAAGTAGAAGAGGCTATTGCAACAAAAATATATTCTCTCTTTTATATTTTATTCCAAGAATATCTACAGCATTATTTCTTTTGAAAGCACTCCATTTCATTGTAGGAAATAGAAGGCAAGAAGCACACATATTTTACCTATTTACCAGGCCTAAAAATTAAACTGGTTTTAATAATGTCTGAATAGTTTTAAAAATGTATCTTAATTTAAAAAATCCCCCCCAATCCATCCCTCCGAATTCAAACATATGTATATATGTGTATACATTTAATTTTACACTCTGATATTTAAAATAAATTTTATGTAATTGTTATATAGTGATTTGTTTACCCTGGAATTATTTAAAATTTTATTATTGTGTTTCCAATAGAAATGAATGGAAAAAGTACTACAACTCCAAATTGGGGGCAGAAATACTGGGTAGATTTATGAAGTTTTTCAACAAATTACTTATTAGTGCTCCATTTTAAAAAGTCTATATGAAGTCTATTTATCTCTTTCACTGCCAATATTTGGTTTTAAAACTATGTAAACAGCCTTTGTGGGTGGCATGGGTTAAGCCTTAGTGTAATTGCAATGACTCCATTTATTTCATTGAAGTAAGAACTTCATTAGGGATTTGCCAATTAATTATTTTATAAAGGGTGTATGCAGTAAGGATAATTCTCTCTGAAGTCAAAGGAGAGGTCCACCTACTTGGCAGGTGAGTTATTACCTACAGTGACCTACAGAAGTTACGAGGGCATAGTCATTTCCATGAAGAGAAGTCCAAACCAAACCCTTCACAGGAAAAACTTCCTCCACATGCTGTGCTTAACTACTGCAATCTTGTTCTGGGAAGGTTTATGAATATCTGTACTATACCAAAAGATGGGTGTTAGGGGTACAGATTTCTTCTCAGCTGTTCAGACGGCTCCTAGTGGGTAGATGTCATCCCAATAAAATTTCTATAAATGTTCTATAACTAGATGGGAAGACAAAGCTGGGTTTCCAAGCAAAGCTGGAGATTTCCATGTGCCATAAGAAACATTGGAAATGTAGCTGTCCATTTATCTCATTTGTTAATTGGTCTTTATTGTGAATAATTCATTTTCATCTTTATTCTCTTTTAAAAATATGTGGATCTTAAGAAACTTAACAGAAGACCATGGGGGAAGAGAAGCAGGAAAATATTTACAAACAGAGAGGGAGGGAGGCACACCATAAGAGACTCTTAAACACAGAGAACAATCTGAGGGTTGATGAGGGGTGGGCAGAGGGGAAAATGGGTAATGGGCATTGAGGAGGACACTTCTTGGATGAGCACTGGATGTTGTATGTAAGCAATGAACCATGGGAAATCTATCCCAAAAACCAAGAGCACATTTTACACAATGTATGTTAGCCAATTTGGCAATAAATTATATTCAAATAAAAATAAATAAAGAAATAAAGGGGTTCCTGGGTGGCTCAGTCAGTTAAGAAAAAAAATTATATATATATATATATATATATATATATATATATATATATATATATACCTGGCTTATGCAGATGTATTACAACCATTTAGGGACACCTGAAAATTCAGCCTTCAAAACTGGCATAAAGTTTTTAGTTAATTATTGCTACATCTCAGATTTGGGAGAAATTTAACAATTCTCTTAGATATAACATCCTGGATAAGTTATTGTATTCCTGGATCATTCTACCTTAAACCTCATGTCAAATTCTCCATAAAGGGTCTTCTATATCACATTCTTTTAACTATCAGTATTAAGCCAGGTATTTAAAAAATCGGAACTCTAATGTTTTAGTTATCTTGAGCATAATTATCTCATCTCTACACTTTTCTATTTTTCAAAAGTATTACAATAATAAGAATGATTTTCCTGAGGTACTATTTTGATTCTGTGAAGACATTTGCTTCTCTGAACTCTCTCATGGTCTTTAATTGCTCTTACATGAAATCATGCCCCTCCCCCATTCATGCTCTGTCTCTCTCTGTCCCAAAAATAAATAAAAAACGTTGAAAAAAAAAATTAAAAAAAAAAAAAAAAAAAAGAAAATAGAGTATTCCCCCTTTTATTCACAGAGAATGCTTTCCAAGACCCCAGTGGATGCCTGATATTGCAGATAGTATAAAAACATATATATTCTTTTTTCCTATACATATACTGCTATGATAATGTTTAATTTATAAATTATACACAGTAAGGGATTAACAACAATAACTAATAATAAAATACAATTATAACAATATACTGTAATACACATATGAATATGGTCTCTCTTTCTCTAAATATCTTATTGTACTATACTCACTGTTCTTCTTGTCATGATGTGAAATAATAAAATACATGATGAGATGAAGCGAGCTGAATGACATAGGCATTGTGAGCTTGTGTACACAAGGTGTACTTGTTTTAAAATCTTTTTTTCAACGTTTTTTATTTATTTTTGGGACAGAGAGAGACAGAGCATGAATGGGGGAGGGGCAGAGAGAGAGGGAGACACAGAATCGGAAACAGGCTCCAGGCTCCGAGCCATCAGCCCAGAGCCTGACGCGGGGCTCGAACTCACGGACCGCAAGATCGTGACCTGGCTGAAGTCGGACGCTTAACCGACTGCGCCACCCAGGCGCCCCAAGGTGTACTTGTTTTAATACACCTATACATTATGAAATTCTTACCACAATCAAATTAATTACATGTCCACCACTTCAGGTGGTTACCATAGTGTGTGTGGTAACACTTGAAATGTATGCTCTTAGCAAATTTGTCACACTAAAATCCAGTTACTTTTACAAACACAACTGTGCCAAAAAGCTGGGAAAATAGCCATCATAGAAAAAATAAATTACAGCATCTGTGATATAAACTATAAGCCATCAGATTAGTCATTTTAGCAATCTGGCAGATGTAAGTGAGTGAAGAAACTATAGTTGACAATTACACAAAATATTTATATTTTGAAAATTTCAACAATATTTATAAATTTTTTCATGTTATATAAAATTTATTTTATGGTTGGTAAAAGGTAGAAACTTCTAGTTATACAGTAATTAAGTCATAGGGATATCATATACAGTATGGTGATTATAGTTAATAATACTTTATTATATATTTGAAAGTTACTAAGACAGTAACCTGTAAAAATCCTTATCACAAGAAAAAAAATGTTTCTAACTTTTTATTGTGATAGATGCTAACTCTAATGTGGTGTTCATTTCACAATATATAAAAACATTAAATCATTATGTTGTATACTTGAAGCATAATATTTGCCAATTATATCTTAATAAAATAAGTAACACAAATATTTAGTTTTAAACTAGTAATACTTTGAGATTTCAATATCTAGTTTGCTCTAACATAGTACTTTTTAAATGTGTACAAGAATAGCATTCTAAAGGAGACTGAAAACTACTTGAGAAATGCTGTTCTAACAAAATCTGAAATGACATTTCAGTTTAAAACAATGTGCTTTTTTTCCAATTTAATTTTTTGAAAACTTTCCATGGTCAGTGATTATGATTTATATCAGGGGTCAGCAAACTTTATCTATAAAGGAACAATAGAAATAACTTAAGCTTTTTGGGACATATAGCTTTTGTCACAACATTCAACTGTAATGCCATGATGTGGAAGCAGCCAGAGATAATATATGAATAAATGAAGTGGCTGTATTTCAATACCATTTGATTTATAGAAACAGGAGGTGGGCCAGGTTTGATTTTCATGAGCTATAGCTTGTAAACTCCTGATTCAGATGATACCATATATTACATTTTTATACAGCTAATGGTTACATTTTAAAAATTATTTATAATCCATCTTTTAGAGACATGCAATACTAAGGATGTTTCCGTTAAGCATTTTACAATAATTTAGGAATGGACTACAAAACAAATTAATAAATATGTGATTAAAGACATAAAATTATTTGTGTGACTGAGCATTTTCCAAGAGAATAAAACTATATTGAAAATAATGAAGAAAAAATGAACTGAGGAGCGGTATTAAATTAAAAATAAAGTATTTTATACCACAAACTAATTTAATTTACAAACTATAATTGTAAAATATATATTATGAAATAGGAGGATTTTTTAATATAAAATAAAATAAAATAAACATAGTCATATGGGACTTCCAATTTCCATTCTGACAGGTAAGGAGCTTGGAAGCCATTGCTCCCATCCTTACAACAACAAGAAAAAATACAAGAAAGAAATTTCACAGAAGTGGAAATAAACAACTGTTCTTAAATCCATCAGATAGTTAAAAGCACAGGGTAAAGTGCTGCCCTAAAAACTGGAGAGACAGGCAGATACAGGGAATCACAGTTTACGTGGAGCAGAAGGTAGAGCTGGTGCTCCAGGTACACTTGAAGCTGGAATTGATGAGGTGTCAAATTCAGTGTAGATTAGTTTGAAAGATAAAAATTCAGAGGTGGGCTTTGTGAGTTTTACCTCCAAGTGCCATACCAGGTTCTCAGGATGGACACTGGAGACCTAAGCCAAATGTGAGCAAGTTACTTTGTAGATAAGAATACACTTATTTTAACATATGAAAGGCAAGATAACTGGAAAAAAATCAAAATTGGAAGACTGACACCACTTCAAGCTGCAGTGATGTAGGCAGTGTAGTCTGGGCAGAAAAACAGCCAAATAGATGAATAGAACAGAAAAGGCAGTCAGAAATAGACACTTGGAAATATAATAAACTGATCTCTGAGAAAGGAGTAAAGGCAGTCTAATGGAGAAAAAAAAAACACAGACTTTTCATCAAATGGTGCTGGAACAATTGGGCAAAAGCAAAAATTAAAACTGATGCAAAGTTTGTATGTTTTATAAAATTTGCAACTAATTTTAAAAGCACAAAACTATAAAAACAGTAGCGTATAACGTCAGAGAAAATCTAGATGACCTTAGATATGATGATGAGTCTAGATAAAACACAAAAGACATGATCTATGAAAGAAAAAATTAGTAAGTTGAACCTCATTAAAATAAAAATATTTTTATTTCCAACAGACATAGTCCAGAAAGCAAAACAAAACAAAACACATAGCCTGATGGAAGATACTTGAAATCTCATGTCTAATAAAATACTGGTACTCAAAAAGACATAAAGAACTCTTTCAACTTACAGTAAGAAAAGAAACAACCCAATTTAAAAGTGGGCAAAATATCTGAATGACACAAGAAAGATAAATAGATTCCAGATAAGCCCATGAAAAAGATGTTCAATATTGTATGTCATTAAGGACTTGCAAAGTGAAATGAGACACCCAGTATACACCTATCAAAATGGCTCTATTTCAAAACACTAGCAACATCAAATATTGATGAGGGTATGAAACAATAAAGACTCTGATAGATGTCTGGTGGGAATGAAAAAATGTACAGGCACTTTGGAAGATAGTTTGACATTTTCTTACAAAGCTGAACATAAGTCACACAATATGATCCAGAAATCATGTTCCTGGGTATTTACACAAATGAGTTGAAAATTTATGTGTATACAACCTCAACAAGAATGTTTTTAGCACTCACTTATAACTGCCAAGTAGAAATCAGTAATAGAAAAAAAATGCAAATGTCTTAATAATCTATTGCTCAAAGAATAAGTTTTAATGAAATTAAAGAAGATACTGAGCTGAATGAAAATAAATATAAAAATATCCAAGGCTATGGGTTATAGCTAAAGCAGTGTTGAGAGGGAAATTTTTATCATGAAATGCTTACATTAGGAAAAAATTTAAATCAACAGTATAAATTCCCACCGAGGAAAAGTGGGGAAAAAAGAATAAAGTAGATGTAAGGCAAATAGAATGAAGAATGTAATAAAGACAAAAGAATAGATGAAATTGATAACAGAAAAAAAAAAAAACAGAAGGAATGAAACAGAAAGTTGGTCCTCTGAAAAAGTCAACAAAGTTGACAAACATCTAAGAAAACTAACAAAGAAAAGACAAAAACTACTCATGTGAAGAATAAAATAGGGGATATCATTATAGACTGTATAGACATGAAAAGGATAAAAAGCCAATGCTACAAACAATTCTATATACATAATAAATTTGACAATTAAGTTAAAAGGCGTCAGTTCTAAGATAAGTAAATACTGCAAGTCTCTCAGTATGAAATATCTATTTGGAAAAGCCCTATAACTATTAGGGAAATTAAATTTGTGATTAAAAATATCGCACAAAATATTATCTTCAGAAACAAAGAATTCTACCAAATGTTGAAGAAGTAATACCAATTGCAAGCAGTGCAAGGAGAGTGAAGCCATTTTTTTTACAAAATTGATGATATATATGTGGACATCTATCAGAACACAAAAGCAAACTACAGGTATTTAAAAAACAAAACAATAAAAAGCCTGAAAAAAAAAAAAATCCTGAGCATGTCTGTACAATCTTAAGGGAGGAAATACAGTCTTAACTGATAAAATATAATTGACATAAATTAAAATGCATACTTTTACTTTTGTTAAAGACAAAATCACGATAATAACTAAAATAAATAAAATTAACAGAAAATATAATGTAAGAAAAACGTATGCAATACAAAAACAGTGTGTCACAAGAGCAGGACAGAATCCCTACTAGAAATATAAGCAGGAGTGTGAAAATACAAGTCACGTTACAGCAAAACCAGCATCCTTACAAAAAGATGCTGAAATGTATTGCTAGTACACAAAAGGCAAGTTAAAGTAAACATGAGATATCATAGTACAAAAATCAGACTGACAAGATTAAAATGAGTGATAATATCTATTGTCGGCTAGAATGAAGGCAAAAAGTACTCTCCTACATTGCTGGTAGAAATACAAATTGTTAAAAAAAAATCTTAGAAAGCCATCTGGCAACCTTTACAAAAATTAAAAATATACTTATACTCTGTTCCAACAATTCTATTTCTATGAATCCATTCCTTAGAGTAAAAAATGCACTTGTGCATAAGAAGTTCAAAGATGTTTATTGCCACATACTTTGCAATAGCAACTAACTAACTAACTAACTAACTAACTAACCATGCATTGGTTAATGTATTTATAAAACTATTGCAACTATTATACATTATAAAACAATGCAACATTATTAAACATTATAAAACAATGCAACTAACTATGCATTGGTTAATATATTTATAAAACTATTGAAAACAAGTTGGACTGTAATCAATTTAATTAAAAATTAAACCTAGATTTGAGTGATCAATTCAGAAAAATGTGCACCAGAACTGTGCAAGTTAATAAGGCAATTAATAAGGCTAATGATGACAAGCAGTTCCATATATAAGAGCAAACAAAAGCAAAATGAAGAGAACAAAAGTAATCTTAGTTAACATGTGCTAAGAGGGTATTGGGTACATTGATGTGCGTGGATGCTGGAATAAAGAAGGGAGACCCCAGTAATAAGTACAGAGAAAAAGTGTACTAAATATGTATGTCTACCAAAAAAAAGATAAAGAAAACAACAAATTAGATATAGCTTATGGAAGGAACTGTTTTAGAGCTGAAAGAAACTATTTATTCTAGTAGACAAAGTGTCTGCTAACAACAGTCTGGCTGTAAACACATCATAGAACAGCTTTCTTTTAGTGCCAGATTTTGGGTTCCCTTGGTGACTATAGCCTTTAAATAGAAAATAACTCTTGAGCAGAAGCTCAAGTCTTTGAACAAAGATTTAGTGGATTGTCACAAAAGCTTCTGTAGCTAAATCTTTCACTCTATACCTGCATCATTTTCTTGATGTTTCTATGATCTCTTCTCTAATCACTATGTTCTGAGGGATATCCATAGGAATTGTAGTTTAAGTGAAATGACATAAAGTTTGTTAGAAATAACTACAAAGAGAGATTTAGTAGAATTACATGTTTTCTTTAGTTGTATATTTAAATAATATTTGTATTTAAATTTTATTTTTCTATTTGAAATAATGTAAGGCATAACAATTATAAAGAAAATGCCTTAGTTTTGTTCAGCTAGGTAACTTCAATTTCCTGGTTTAAGAACTAAAAGTCATAGTAATTGTAAAGATGGTACTTTGGAGAATATAATCTATCTTCAATGGGAACATTAAAACTTTTTGTGTGTGTGTTTAGAAGACACAAATGAACCAAGTAATAATCTATTCAGGTATTTGTGGCTGTCCTTTACAAGGAATGAATCTAATGTAATTTGCAGATATATCAAAATCTCATTTTCTGAAGCACACTTTTGCAGCTCCCATAGTACAGCCTAGGAAAGGCAATAAGCAATATGGGCTTTAAGAAGGAATTATTGTTACAAATGAGATTCCTATTAAAAATATATAACAAAATTACAACAAACTTATATATGGCACAAGCATAATCAAAAGAAACTATATGATATATGATTTTGAAATTATATTACTAGAAAACCAAATCAGGGTTCATCTGCCAACACCTAAATATTTAGAAAATAAAGACAGTAACACAATATTTAACAACTTTTGAAATAAGGGGTTTTGCTCAGTAATCTGAGTAATAATAAAACTGATAATAATAAAGTGATAAAATGCACATAAAAATGTTGGGTAAGAAGTTCAGCCATAATAGAAGAAAATATAATATGCCCATCCACCCACCACTATGAATATCCAACTAAATATGGGTGAAGTTTTCACTATTATAGATAAGTTTGATTACTTTTCTCCTAATTTATCCAAGATGTTACCACTGATATCCTTTTGTATATCCATTCTAAAATTATACTTTCAGAGGTACAATTTTGATATGGAGTGAATGGATGGGACTGAATGTTGTATTCTGAATTCAAAATCACCAAGTAGCAAGTTCACCATCTTCTGATATTGTGTAGATGAGATAGTCTGAAATTTGGAATATTTTATGCATTATTTATAATAATATTAGATATCAACAAAGTCTGTATAATTTAATGAGCCCTCTACACCAAGACTTCACAGTAGAAATCTATAGCAATACATTAGATGGTAAAAGATGTTATCAGGCAAGAGGCTGATCAGGAGGTATCTATTTTCTTTTCTTTTCTTTTTTTTCTTTACAAAATGAGTGAGCTAAAGGGGGAAAAATGAGAAAATACCATTTTGTTACATTTGAAAGAACTATTACAGGTGGAAAAAAGAAAACCCATATAGTTTTCAAAAGTAAATAGAATCATATAGCACATTTGTCTCTCTATAAAATTCAAAGAAACACATATTTCATCATACATGAGAAAATACATTCACATAAATGATAAAATGATTGTGATAATAAAAAAAGACGATGAAAGAAATGTTAATAAAGTTGTATGGAAACTAAAAAGGTAAGTACAATCAAATCATTATTAGAAATAGTAGAGTAGGGGTGCCTGGTTGGCTCAGTCGGTAGAACATACAACTCTTGTTCTTGGGACTGTAAGTTCGAGCCCCATGTTGGGTATAGAGATTACTTAAAAATAAAATATAAAAAAAAAAACAATAAAAGTACTTCTGTTAGAGGCTAGGAAAAATAGAAATATGTAAATAAACATAATTGTGATATTGAAATAAAGATATCAGTAGAAAAATGAAACTCTAAGTAGATCAAACAGAAGAGAGAACTAGGAATAGCAACAGTGAAATAAAGGGGTAAGGAATGTGATTAAGAAATTATAAAATATTAGGGCACCTGGATGGCTGTCAAGTGTCAGTCAAGTGTCTGACTCTTGATTTTGGCTCAGGTCATGATCTCAAAGTTTGTGGGATGCAGCCCTGTGTCAGGTTCTGTGTTGCCAGCACAGAGCCTACTTGGGATTCTCAATCTCCCTCACCCTGTCTCTCCTCTGCTTGTACATACATGTTCTCTCTCTCTCTCTCTTTCTCTCTCTCTCTCTCTCTCAAATAAGTAAATAAACATAAATAAAGAAATTATAAAATACTGAAATTAGAATGATAAATTTCAAAATATACCTTGTAAGAATTCCAGAAAAACAGTATAAGATATCGGAGAAGCATTATTTGAAATTCTTTTAAGAGTATTTTAGAGATTTTTAATACGTACATCTTTATAAATTAAAAAAATAAAAATAAAAAATACATAAATCAATGGATTGAAAATTTTCAGAAAGAGTAAAGGAGTATCATGAAAAAGAAAAAACTTGACTATAATAGTGATATCACAGATTCTCAAATAAAAAACAAAAATTAAATACCTGGGGCAAACACATACTACCCTGAAGATACTTTCCATTTAATGCGACTGACAGGTAACTTTTTATCATAAAATAGAATAATATATTTAAAATTCTAAAGAAAAAATAATGTAATGTGGGATTTTGTACCCAGTTAAAAACATAACTTATAAAACATAACAATACAAATGATAGATGACACATAGGTAAATAGTTTCTGCCCAAAAGAACAAAAATTGATATAAAACTAAAGGATATTCTTGAATAGAAAAATAATAATAACAATATGTCATCTGAACTCAATAGGCAGAATTGGAAAGATAGACTACACAATAATTTTGAATAACAACCACAACAAAGATAAAGCCTAAGGAAGGTAAACCTAAGGAAGAATTTAAAGAAACTAAAAAAGAATACAATAATAAAAAATTCCACCAAAAGAAAATAATAATTCCAATCCCCAATCACATAGCATAACTTTGTAGGGCCAATTGGAACATCAATATCCATGTGTCCAAAACTTGACTCATAGTGGCCTTCCAAAACATGTTCTATCTGATTTAGTGAGAAGTCCCAGCTTTAGCTCAGTTTCCAACAAGTCATTAAATTCATCCTTAGTGCCACCTTACTATGTACTCCCCAGTCAATACATCACCAAGTCCACCTCAAATTTGTGGGGCACCTGGATGGCTAAGCCGCTTGAGCACCAGACTCTTGATCTCCACGCAGGTCATGATCTCATGGTTCATGGGATTGACTCCCCATGTCAGGCTCTGTGATCACAGAGTGGAGCCTGTTTGAGATTCTCCCTGCCCTTCTGCTGCTCTCTCTCTCTCTCTCAAAATAAATAAATAAAACATTTTTAAAAACACCTCAAAAATGTCTATTGTTTCCATGTGTACATTTCCCAAATTTAGGCTCCCATCATCTGCCACCTGGAGTACTACAAAGTGCCAATCTGTCTTTTTACCTTTTAGTTCCTTGTACTTTAATCATTTCATCCAAGTAAGTCTGATGAATTTAATCAAATTTAATAACTTCCCTTACTACATTATCCCATAATTCTGGTTTCTTATTGATTTTATGTTGTTCCAAACTGTTAAAACAATTTGCAAATACATTTATTTATTTACATCTTCAGCTGTAAGTCTTAACAGTGTCTCCCAACACATGCACATATGCATATAGTTTTGTTTCCTCCTGTCTTCCCTCTGTTTTTATTCTTACATCAGGCTTTTATTCTTACCTCTGGTAATTCACACACTTTTTTTCTCCCTTTCCTTTTTTCCTCTTCCCTTCCCTTCTTTCTTTCTTTCTCTCTCCCTTCCACCCTCTCTTTCTTTTCTTCCTTCCTTCCTTTTTCCTTCTTTCTCTCTTTTCTTTCTTTTTCTTTCTTTTCTTTGTTCTTTCTTTTCTTTTCTCCCTTCCTTCCTTCCTTCCTTCCTTCCTTCCTTCCTTCCTCTCTCTCTCTCTCTCTCTCTCTCTCTCTCTGTCTTTCCAGAATCCCCTAGTTAAATATCCTATATCTTCTACCAAAGTTACAGACTTTCCAATGTACTCAGTGATCCACTTTATTTCTTTCCAACCAAATGATTTTTAAATTCTTGGATCACAGTGCCTGTTCTCCATTTAAGTTCCTCTTTGGACTCAAATTATGTAGTTATGAAGTTCAGAGACTTTTCCACCTATGTTGTGCATCACTATATCACTTTGGGCACTTATGTAGCACTTAGTATGCAGGGCATCAGCAGATATTTGTCAAAGTTATAGCTCCACTTGTATAATTCTTACAGCCAATTTTTTTCTATTTATATACAACTATTATTTCAAATAGTCCTCATATTCAAAACTAAGATTTTTGTTAGGAACCCAATAATTCTCAAGAGATAGCAGTGTCTTACTTCATGTGGAACTAAATACACACTAGAATTAAACTTCTAATTATCTCTACAATCAAACACATCTCAGTTTCTATGGATACCCACCCCTTCCTTCCTCCTTTCTATAACAACATAGGTGTTTCTTAGTTTTATGCTTAGTCTCTTCTTCTAGGCTTGGTATCACTTCTCATTTCATCCCTTCAGGATCTGTTCTTTATTTATTCTCCCCTTTCTAATGAATATCCTAAGTCAATCTCTTTCACAACCATAATTTCATCTAAATGACATAATCTTCTAAGCAATTTACATAACATCTTATTTTGACTTTAATCTCCCTATAGCATCTGTTATTTCTGATATTTCCCTTTCACAAACTTTCAGAAAGAAATGCCTGTACACATAACCCCCGATTCTGTGCCTTTTATTTACTATTCAACCTTCCACATGTACACCCCCCCCACTCAAAATTCAATGAACTTTTGGCAGTAAAATCTAGCAAACATTTTTAAGTCTTCGTATCTGTTCTGTAGGAGAGTGTTACATTGATCTCCCTCTTCTGAAATATTTTCTACCAAATTTCTGTGTAAATATATTCATTGCATTCATCTGGAAGTTTTAATTACTTTATTCTGCATTTAGTTTCTCCTCTTCTGTCCTCTTAGAAATCTTAATGTTTTCCCTAAGCTTCCTTTTCTTCTATACTCTCACCTTCAATCTTCTTAATTCCCATGGCTTTATTTACAATCTTTATGCTAACAAGTTGTCAAGTTGATATCTCTACTACAATAGATGCAAGAAGATTTTAAAAGCATATATTAATTAGTTTCTTGTCAACTATCTCCCCTAAGATAAATTGTGGTTTATATCTTGATGGTTTATATCAATGTGGTTTACATAAAATAGTTCCACTATTGATGTCCAAATCTTGGATCTGAAATTTGCTCTTCCGAAGCACGTATCATAGGACTGTGAATGAATTTACTTCTATCCAGTTGCTCAATCTTCTGTGTGTATGACTCTACTTCTCATTATTTACACTCTATCAAATATGACATCTCTTTAGTTTTAATTTTAAATGCCCATTTGCCCATTTTACTCATCTCTATTATTCATGATTCAAGAGCATTCATCTTTCAATTGGATTACTGAAAAAGTCATACTGTTGCTCCTAACTGTGAGCTACCTCAATAGTCTTCCAAATGATTTAATTGCACTGATAAAGTTAATGTATTTTTCTTACTACTATAATAGATATTTGATGGCTATCTATTAATATGACATTGAAACATAGACATACAAACTCATAGTAAGTGAACTCAAAGAATGGATTCCAAGGTAATCTATTTTCTTATTATACTCCTTTCAAATCAGGAATTTGACAATGATGTAATTGCTGCTTATTAATCATAGCATGTTTAAAAAAAAAAGAAATAACAGGGGCACCTGGGTGACTCAGTTGGTTAAGCGTCCAACTCTTAATTTAGGCTCAGGTCATCTCGCAGTCTGGGAAATTCAAACTCTGCATGGGCTCTACACTGACAGCGCGGAGTGGGATTGAGATTCTCCCTCTTTTTCTGACCCTCCCCTCTTGCACGCTCTTTGTCTCTCTCAAAATAAGTAAATAAACTTAAAAAAATTAAAGACATAATAATAACATATATTAAGAATATTTCTTAAAAACGTAAAATCATTCACAGAATATACTATCTTAACTTAGAGCAAAAAAATGTAAAAATTATATCACAGTTTAATTTTACAAACATGAACTTTGTGTTCTATTTTCATAGCAGTCTAATTTGCATCAAACACTTAATTCCATTTGTATAAAATATCTTCATTTTTAGGCAGGACTCCTGAACATTATTTAATATCTGTACCACTTGGAGTAAGTATTATAGCTCTGCTTATGATCAGAGAGATTTTGTCTGGGGTGTCCTATACATATAACAGTACAAATCCTGACAGAGGCCCATCCTAACAGATGTCCCTCCATTTCAAAGTAGAGATATACTACTCTAAATACTGCAGTCAGTTGTTATATTTCTAAGTTTGCTATCTATAACTCAAAATGTGCATGTCTTATATGGAATTTTGCATCAGGAAAAGCTTTTAATTCTTAGACATTATGAATTATAAAATATTCTCTAAACTTGAAATATGAAATGAAATATAGTTACATTAGGATAATATAGTGTTAAAGATCATAATTAAAAAAATAAATTCACAAATTTGAATAAAGAAGCAGAGGCTCAAAGGGGTGGTTAAAAAGGGGTGAGTTATTAATTTAGTATTTAAAGTTTATAAGCATGCTACAATAGGGAATAAATATGTTATGTAAGTCAGCATGTTATATGAAACCTGCTTTCATTTCCAAAGGGTAGAATTCAGGAGATTATACTCCTCATGAAATATTTTTGCATAAAAATGATAATGTGAGTTGACAAATATAAGCATTTCTATTTTGGCAAGCAGGCCCATTCTTGTATTGTAGAAATATCTTCAGAGTTCACCCTGTTTTGACAACCTTCAAAAAATCCATATCCTGAGAGCTGTCCCAGCAATGAAGAAGCCTTTCAGCATGGGGTTGTTAGCTCAGC
Organism: Panthera uncia; assembly: GCF_023721935.1. NCBI lineage: Eukaryota > Metazoa > Chordata > Mammalia > Carnivora > Felidae > Panthera > Panthera uncia. The sequence goes on along the minus strand of NW_026059562.1, from coordinate 19,876 downwards.
TCACACCTGATGGCTCTGCTTGCAATGAAAAGCTACTGCTGGGAAAACACATGTAGTGGTCTTGAAGCTTAAATCCCACAGGCAAACAGAAGCCTATTTTGTGAGGAAGCATTGGGAGAAATTATTCCAAGCAATGGGTAGGAAATATCTTCCTGTCATACAATTACATTTTATAGAGAGAACATAGAAAACTATAGTATATTGTTCTTAATTGCATCTCTGTATCAAAAATCTTAAGTCTCTACATGAAACTTTGGTAGATTGGAAATATTATTATTTGAATAATCAGACAACATTTTTTTTGGCTACTTCTTCTGAGATCCACCCACAAACTATGCAGGACTCCTTGCTGCTGATTAATGGTACATGTTCTTATTAAGAGTTCTGAAGAAAGAAACTAAAAAGAATGTCAAATGATTCATCATCACATTATCAGCCAGCTGTCTATCATTTATGCTCAAGGGCACTATTTTTGTCTCCCAACATTTGCAACTTTTAAAAAAGAGCTGAAATTTTGTTCCCAAGTGTATAAAAGCACCTAAAAAAAAGACTTGGCATTTATTAATGTATTATCATCTATTCATTCTCTCTGACCATTTTAATAAAGCCATCAATATTTATTGAGCACATATTTTGAGTCTAGTCTTGACCTAGAAACCATTAGAGACTCATAAAAAGCATAATACTTTGTCCCTGATTTAAAGAACTTAAATCTAATAATAAGGACAATGTGAGTCACGAAGCAGCACAAGACAATATATAAATTCTAAGCATTAGAATGTTTGAAATAGATACATCTAAGAATATAGTAGAGAAACGTCAAGGAAGACTGGAATAGTGCCTTGAAGTGTTCAGTGATGAAGGGAAATGTGAATATGCACTTGAAGAATAAATAAATATAAATGATAAAGTATCATATGTGTACCTATTTTAATTTGGGAGAACATGAGAGGCAAAGGAATTTAGCATAAGCTCAGATAATAAATAGCTACTTATTGGGTGAACACTATGTGCAGATTTTAAAATACAATAAATACAAAGAGGCAGTGGCCCTATGTACTGACAACCTAGTGGAAAACATGTCTTAATATAATAAATACATTGTAGTTCTCTGATAATAATAAGTAAAATGCACTGCAAACACCATATGGGAATTTAGACAGAGTGAGAAAGAAAAGGAAAGCTTCCAGGAGTTTAAGACCCAAGATAGAAGTTTTATACGATGAATAAATGTTTCCTCAAAAAGAAAAAAAAAATCCCTGGTGTCAGTCAATTCCAGGCAATAAACACAACTGCAAAGGCAGAGTGATATGCCAGACAGAGTGTGAAACATGAAGGCACTGATAAGGCAAAACTGGATCTTTAAGTAATATGGGTGTCAAAGTAATGAAATACTCAGTAAAGATTAAGAGCTAGTGACAAGGTGATGAAATTATTTACTGTTATTCTAAAGTGTTTTAACTTAATTTGAATATACTTGAGAGCCCTAAAATGATTTTTTTATGAGAGGAGTGATATTTTCACTTTAAAGACAATTAACTCTTTCTTCTTTTTCATTTCCATTCTAAGAATTATTTTCTCATACTTTTATAATGCATATTCTCTAATAGATGTAGATACCAAATTGGAACTGTAAAACTACTCTTTGATTATATCTGAAAACACTGAGTACAAAGTGAGTAGTAAGGAGGGATCTTAACCTTTTTTGGAAAAGTAACAATTAGAGAAAATAAAATACACAAAGGAAGCACTGAAGAATATTTAAGATGATTTCGGATAAAGATAAGACATTGTTCTGTAGATTGTGAAATAAAAATGTAAAAAAAAATGACACAAAAAGAATATGGAGGCAAACATTTAGAATTGCTTTTTTTTTCACAATTTTCACTAGACCAGAGTCATTAGGTAGACTAGAGTCAATCCAATTCAAAAGTTAACTATTAAGATAAGCCTATTGGCAACTTTATTCATATGATTCCTTTTTACCCTGTGCATAAACTTTCTTCAAAGACAATCCATTTGGGGGACATATATAAATCAGTACTGTATACTGAACAATAAATTTTCTAGGGGCACCTGAGTGGTTCAGTAGGTTAAATGTCCAACCTGGGCTCAGGTCATGATCTCAGGGTTCATGAATTCCAGCCCTGCATCGAGCTCTCTGCTGTCAGCACAGAGCCTACTTTGGATCCTCTGTCTCCCTCTCTCTCCACCCCTCCTCTGCTCTCTCTCTCTCTCCCTCTCTCAAAAATAAACGTTAAAAAACTTTTTTACGAAAGCATTAAATTCTAGAAAACAATTAGCACTTAATTTGGTGCAGATGTCACTTTCCCAGCTGCTGACAATAATTTACAGTGCTTAAAACACTTTTTTTAAGGGAAAGGTTAAGTTTACCATCAGCTTAGTTTTGATATTTCTCCAAAAATATTTTTATCTGTTTTTCAACAGTTCTGACTTTGATATTTCAGCCCATAATTTTCCTGCAGTTCTGAAGTTATGTAAATAGGAAGCTGAGGGAAAAGTTGATGCAAACAATGTAAAAATCACTGGTAACTAGGCACCCACTTACTCCTTATAGTAATTTCTAGAAATTGAAATAGAGCTGGTGCAAAATATAGGGCACATGTCCATATTGCTTCAGGAAAGTAAAAAGATTTGGCAGAAGAATACACTGATGCAAATGATATGTAAATTAGCACTGGCTTTTCAAATACTTTGTACTTACTAGTAGACAAGAAATTGAATCTGGGCATGCAGAAGTAGAGATTTCATGTCAAGATAACTGAAGGAAAAACCAAACATAGGGTTTTGTTTATCTGTGTTCTCCCTGCAAGATCCAATAATGAGCCTCATGGGCTAGTTAGCTGGGTAAATGACAAATGTGCTTTGCTGTGATAGTATTTTTATAATTAAATATAGCAATACATAGTGTTATATCTATTGTCATTCCTTGCCTCACATCAGAAAAGATAATGGAATATTATTTATTGCCTTAACTTATTATGAATTATTATTTTCCAAACTATTAAAATATATTTTTAGAAAGTTTTATTTATTAGAAAATAAAAGCTGATGTATTTCTATTTATAGGTGTATACTTAGAAATCATGGATGATTAATTTAAAATTACTATAGGATAAGGTTTTAGGGAACTTATTTCAATTATGGAAAATCAATTGGTATAAAAATTTACATATGGAAAAGTATCTGTAATATGTCATAGAGTAAGATAAAATTTTAACCACAATAGAGATTTACCATCTATAATTCCCATATGTTGAAGATGATATATAAAGCTTTTTTCTTTGGTTTATGGAATTCAATTCATTCACAATAAAACATATTTTTCATTTGAGAGTAAATATCTCCCTCTTCAGGAATTTTTATTAAATTCAGGAATCTGAAGATTTCACTGAAAAAGGTAAACAATTTCATTTCACCACCTATCAGATATATGTGAAAACTTACCAATATGTTTTAAATATAGCTCATATGACTTTAAAATTCTATGCAATTCAGATTTAATTAATTTTATTTTGTGTCCAATATGCATAGATTTACTCTTTTAATATTAGAATGCTTAAAATGAGCAATAAAAATATTTGCTAATAAGCAGACATATATACTGATGATTAATACACATTTATTTTATTTTTATATCTAGTATGGTGTGTTTTAAATTTTGCTCACTTTCATGGTCTTCATTGAGTCCTCAAGTTTACTTTAGTTATATTTATTTAGATAAAGCTCATCCATTTTAACAGTACTCTTTGCTAACACTCAAGTCATAATAAAAAACTAATATAGAAGTAATGTTTTAAGTAAACTGTACAAATTAATTAAAATACTAAGAACTTTATTCCCAATACAAACCTTCAAAACATCTAAAAAAACAAAAAGCCCAATATATAAAAAGGTGGTTTTGAGACCTAGTTTTTCATAACTTGGGGGCAGAATTTTTTTCCTTAACCAAAAACTACATGTGTTAACATGAATAGATAAAGCTTTTAAAAATAAAAATCTACAAGGGACACCTGGGTAGCTCAGGCAGTTGAGCGACCGACTTTTGCTCAGGTCATGATCTCACAGTTTGTGGATTTGAGCCTTACGTTGGGCTCTGTGCTGATAGCTCAGATAGATCCTGGAGCCTGCTTCATATTGTGTCTCCCTCTCTCTCTGCCCCTACCCCGCTCATGCTCTCTTTCTTTCTCTCTCTCAAAAATAAATAAACGTTATTTTTTTTTTCATTTAAAAATAAAAACCTACAAAATCATCCATAAAAACCTTACAAAATTATTTCTGATCCATACACAATTTAGATAATTTATATCAATGCATTTGTTAATAAAATCCCAAATAAAGTTTAAAAATTTTAAAGGACATTTTAGAAAAAAATATCAGTTGCTCCCATAAAAAAATGTTGCATGATGATTTGAATAAAAGTCGTAGATGTAAAAATATATACATTTATTATTTTTTTTAATTTATAAAACACTGGCAGGGGTGCCTGGGTGGCTCAGTTGGTTCAGTCTCCAACTCAATTTCAGCTCAGATTATGATATTGAGGTTTGTGGGATTGAGCCCTGTGTTAGGCTCCATGCTGACTGCCCAGAGCCTTCTTGATATTCCCTCTCTCTCTCTCTCTCTCTCTCTCTCTCTGCCCCTTCCTCTCTCCCTCTCTCTCTCAAAATAAATAAATAACCTTTAAAAATAAATAAATATAAAACACTGGCAAAAATAAAACACTGGCAAATGAACTTGAAAAAAAAGGTTTATTCAAGGTGATACAAATGTTCTAAATGTTATAGAAACTTGAAAATACTTTTATTCATAAAACAAAAGTGAAATAAGACATATTTTTTAGAAAGTTTTTTTAGAAACATTAATAATTTGTGGTAATTTTTAATATTCCTTAACACTACCTGAAAAGATATTTTTCTTCAGCAAAAGAAAAAAAAAAACAACCAGTAAACTACAGATTAGTCTTCACATATTAAAATCAAGAGTAATTTCAAGAGGGGGAAGGGTTACACAAATTGGGTGTATTCTTAGGTTCTTACTCTGAAGCTTACCTTTGGAACCATTTTAGCAGTAGACACAGACATTGTGTATCTTTTTATACTGTTTTCTCAAAGGTAATGCCACTATTCTATAACAGATAGCAATGAGAAAGGTCTAGCAGTAAGTGAAACAAGAGTGTAGCTGTGTTCTAGAAGAAGTGTTTATCTGTCTTTTCATCCAAGCTTCTCATTACAGTTCCTTGAAGAGGTGTCAACCGTGCCAACCACAAAGAAAACAAATTCTTAAAGAAAGAGTTGACAGAGTCTCCTCCTGCAGTTGCACCACAGATAAATATGGGTTAAAAACCTTGAGAAGATACTTTAGAATAGTTCTTACCACAGATGCAAAATTTGTGGGAAACTGTACACCAATATTAGATTGAAAATAAATTTAATCATCAAGCTGATCCAGAACCAAAATTGACACACACTCAATACACTCTAGAGCAGAACATTTGATTGTCTTTTAATATTGTTGTCTGCCAAATGACATTCACGTTTTGGAAGAGTTTCCAGACAGAATTCTGTAATACTGTAATTGAAATCCAAGACTTAACTGTGATCCATTTGCTGGGAACCCCTCTCTTCCCCAACACAAAGCTTGTATCAGATTCCCACTTCCTAGTGCTCCTTTTGCATTTTTTTGGGTTTGTAGTGAAGAAGCACTTCAGAGATTTTCTTCTTTGTTTGGATGTTTTAAATGATCACTGCTAACGAGAAAGCTCATCTCTCCTTAGAAGGGACAGAAGGGGCAAACTGACTCAGTGCCCAATAGAAGATGGAATGGAGACCACCCCAAGATACGGTGTAACTGGTGCAGGCCACAGCACCTCACAGACTACAACTGAAGAACCAGCCATTTTTCATGAGGTTCACTCTAGGTTTAATATGAAATATACATAAAAACTTGTGATATGTCAGGAAAACAGAGTGCAAATGTCTACACACTCATTGCCCAAGTTAAGAAATAAAACTTTACCAGCTTTGAATCTCTTTCTAATTAGTTCTGTTTCTCCCAGCAAAACATACACCCCACCCCCCACACACACATACACACACCCTACACTTACTTTTTTAAATTATTTTATTTTCTTTGTTTTAATTATAACTTATAATTCTACCCTTCAGCATACATAAAAATGTGTCACCACTGTCACTCCATATAATAATAATGACTTTTAAAAACTCATCTTGATAAATACATGATTCTGGTGTTCATTCACTGTTCTCTCTGCATAATTTTTTGTTTAGTTAATATATAGTGTCATCACATATTCCTGTCCTATTAATATATATTCCAATTCCAGTTTTCTTTTTCTTTTATTTTTTTATTAAAAATAAAAATAATGTCTAACAAATATCTTTAGAGATATCCTAACGTGTGCAAGATTAAGTTCAAGACGATTTGTTTCTCTAAGAAATTGTGTCAATTTTATCCCAACCATTAATCATAAGATATCTGATGATTAAATGTCAATGCTGACACTTCAAATTATGAAATGTTCTAGTTTTGATACTCTAAATTGCTATATAAAACATTATTTTGTTAAAACAGTTTTTCTTCATAAACTTATTAAATATCACAACATTCTTTAGCATCTTTAGAGTTTACCATATTTTCGTACCTGTAATTCATGCCTTCATTTTTACTTAAGAATCCTGGGTGAGTGTCAATTTTAATACTTTTCAAATAACAAATTAATTTTTTATTCCTCTATACTAAATTCATTTTTTTTTACTAATTTTATTCTCTATCTTCTTCCTAACATATTTGTGTTTAATTTGTTTTTCCCCACAATTCTTGAGATGGATGCTTACTGATTTTAATTACTTTAAATTATAATAAATTCAATTAAAGCTACAGATTAAAACAAGACGTCTTTAATTGCATCCATATCCCACACATTTTAGGTGCTTTATTTTCATTTATATAGTTCAAAATGTTTCTATTTTTTATTATTTCAAGTTGGACTGCAATCTATAAACTTCCAATTCTTTGCATTTTGATCTTGCTCTATTGCCAGTAATTGGATAATTTTTCAAAATGCTTTGTAGACTCTTAAAAATAATATGTATTCTACAAAACATTGATGAAAGAAATTGAACATGACACAAACAAATGGGAAGATATTCCATGCTCAGGGATTGAAAGAACAAATATTTTTAAAATGTCTATACTGTCCAAAGCAATCTACACATTTAATGAAATCTTTATCAAAATACCAATAATATTTTTCACAGAACTAGAACAAACAATCCTAAAATTTCTATGGAAACACAAAAGATCCTGAATAGCCAAAACAATCCTGAAAAAGAACAAAACTAGAGTTGGAGTCTAATTCTAGACTTCAACCTCTTTCATATCAGCTGTAGTAATATATTTCTAGATTTGTCTCCTGAGGCAAGAGAAAGAAAAGCAAAAATAAACTTTTGGGACTATGTCAAAATATAGTCATCAAAAAGATATTTTGATATATCTTTTTATAGTCAATGATGATGACAATATAGTCAAGATAAAGACAATATAGTCAATTGTAGACAAGATATTGATGACAATATAGTCGTCAAAAGATATTCTGGGTTAGGGTTAACCCATATCAAAAGATATTTTCAAATGACACATCCAATAAAGGGTTAATACCAAAATTATAAATAATTTATATAACCCAATACTCAAAAAACAAATAATCCAATTTAAAAATGGGCAGAAGACATGAATAGGCAGTTTTCCAAAGAAGAACAAAAAGAACAAAACTAGAGTTGGAGTCTAATTCTAGACTTCAAACTCTTTCATATCAGCTGTAGAAATATATTTCTAGATTTGTCTCCTGAGGCAAGGGAAAGAAAAGCAAAAATAAACTTTTGGGACTATATCAAAATAAAAAGATTTTGCACAGCAAAGGAAACAACCAATAAAACTGAAAGATTACCTACGAAGTTGGGGGTGGGTTAGGGTTAACCCATCATCAAAAGATAGTTCGGTTAGGGTTAACCCATTATCAAAAGATATTTTCAAATGACATATCCAATAAAGGGTTAATACCAAAATATATAAAGAATTTATATAACTCAATACTCAAAAACAAATAATCCAATTTAAAAATGGGCAGAAGGGGCGCCTGGGTGGCGCAGTCGGTTAAGCGTCCGACTTCAGCCAGGTCACGATCTCGCGGTCCGTGAGTTCGAGCCCCGCGTCAGGCTCTGGGCTGATGGCTCGGAGCCTGGAGCCTGTTTCCGATTCTGTGTCTCCCTCTCTCTCTGCCCCTCCCCCGTTCATGCTATGTCTCTCTCTGTCCCAAAAATAAATTAAAAACGTTGAAAATAAATAAATAAATAAATAAATAAATAAATAAATAAATAAAAATGGGCAGAAGACATGAACAGGCAGTTTTCCAAAGAAGTCATATAGATGGTCAACAGACACATGAAAAGATGTCCAGTATCACTCATCAACAAGGAATGCAAATCAAAACCACAATGAGATATCACCTCACGCTTCTCAAAATGGCTCTAATTAAAAACACAAGAAACAACATGTGTTGGCGAGTTTGTGGAGAAAGGGAACCCTCCTGCACTGTTGGTGGGAATGCACACTGGTGCAGCTACTGTAAAAGACAGTATGGAGCTTCCTCAAAAAATTAAATAGAATTATCCTGTGATCCCGTGATTTTTGGGTATTTACCCAAAGAATGTGAAAACACTTAGTTAAAAAGACATATGAACCCCTATGTTTAATGCAGCATTATTTACAATAGCCAAAATACGGAAGTGACCCAAGTGTCAATCAATGAATGAATGGATAAAGACAGAGAGAGACAAACCAAGATATACTCTTAACTATACAGAACAAACTGATGGTTACCATAGGGGAGGTGGGTGCAGGCATGGGTTAAATTGGTAATGGAGATTAAGGACTGCACTTGTGATGAGCACCAGGGGTTGTATGGAAGGGCTGAATCACTCTATGGACACCTGAAACTAATATTACAGTGTATGTTAATTAACTGGAAGTTAAATAAGAACTTTAAAAAGAGTAATAAACACAAACCGAGTTAACTTTAGTAGTAAGTAATAACAAGACTAAGTTAGATTAATATTGAACAGTAAGCAAGGCTAATTTATTGAATATATATTTGAAATAGATTTTTAAGTTTTCTATTAAAATTATTTGTATAATCTAAATTACCACCTAGATGTAAATTATAGTGTTTATTATATTCAAACCTGGAATTTTAATTATTTTAAAAGCAAACCTTGATATTGGAAATATTTTAAAAGTGAAGGTAAATGTGGAAATTTTTGCAGTTCTCTCAGTTAACTGTATTTTCCAGTGCTTATAGAGGATGATTGAAAAACTATGTGTATACTATTCCATTTAGAGTGGATCTACTCTGGTAAATAGTCAACTTCTAAGTGTGTCCATCATTACCTTTGACCAAAATCTTCTGTATGGAAAACATATGTCAGAGGCAGTCTATATATATATTATATATATATATATATATATCATACATACATATTATATATATAATATGTTATATATATTATATTACATAATATATATTATATATTATATATATTACATATATATACGTAATATATATACATATATATTACATATATATATGTATATGTATACATATATATATTACATAATATACATATTATATATATAATATGTATGTATGATATATATATAATAACATTTCTTCATTCTCTGAATTAATCATTTTTTTCAGCATATATGCATTGAGTGCCTGTTTATTATCTATTTCTCTCTCTCTCTCTGTATATTCCAGTTTATTGTCTAATTTTATATCAGATCTCTGCCTCATATCCTTGTACCTTATTACCCCCACCTGTAAGGACTATCCTCAATTATTTGGGATTTAATGCATATCTATCTATCTATATATATATATCTATATATAGAGAGAGACTATATTATATGATAGAGACTTAAAAATATTTTAGTTAACGAATTCCTCATGTATTCATACTGACTTAGGTCTTAGAGAAATCACTATTTCTTTCAAAGAATTATTAGGCCCTACAGTTTTCTAAAATCACTTTGTAAATTTCAAGAGGTGTGAAAGCTATACTTTGATAATAAAATCAATAATGTATTTATTTCATTATTGATCAATATCAATTCAATGAATATCAATTCATTGATATTACAATATCAATGTAATATTTGATCATAATCAAATATTATGATTTGTTATGTTTGTATTCTTTTGGTTTAAATGTCAAATTAGAAATTTAGTGTCATCATTATTCAAATGAGACACTAAGTTTGGAAGAGTGGACAAAAAGATACATGAGAGAATAGAGAGATTCTGTGTAATAGTTATTCTTTGAACCATCAGCTTAACACAATTTTAGATTTTAAATATCCTTTGCTGTATGGGTAATCATTTCTCATAAGCCATAAATCACTTACAAGAAATCTGTTTTATTGACATTCGAGAGGTCTATGTAGGAGATATTTTGCAATCTGTTACAGTTCAGTGACAATACTTGGCAATGGCACAATGGAATGTTTTTCCTAATTTTCACACTTATTTTATATATATCTTTCTAATAGTAATCAGAAGATATCAGGAAACATGAGCCACTAAAAACTATGTAGAAATAGATCAAATGATTCTTTAAACTTACACACTATTAAAAACTGGCAATATGAGTTCCATTAAAATAGATGAGTGCGTTCAATTCTTGAACTTTTCAACAATATGAGTATTTACCAAGTATATAAAAAGTTACATATCATGGGGGCACTTGAGTGACTCGGTTGAGTGTATGACTTCGGCTCAGGTCATGATCTCACAGTCTGTGGGTCAGTGAGTCCAGCCCCATGTCAGGCTCTGTGCTGACAGCTCAGAGCCTGGAGCCTGTTTCAGAATCTGTGTCTCCCTCTCTCTCTGCCTCTCCCCAGCTTGGGCTCGCTCGCTCTCTCTCTCTCTCTCTCTAATAATAAATAAATAAACTTAAAAAATAATTTTTTTCATGTTTATTTATTTATTTTAAGAGAGAGAGAGAGAGAGAGAGAGAAAGCATGTGTTGGGGAAGGGCAGAGAGAGAGAGAAAAGGAGGGAGGAAGAGAATCAGCAGCACAGAGCTCAAATGAGGGCTCCATCTCATGAACCATGAGATCATGATTTGAACTGAGATCAAGACTTGGACACTTAACTGCCTGAGTCATCTAGGCTCCCCTACTTCATACTTTTAACGGACTCTTGTTTCCCAAGATTAGAGAAGCCAATTCACATCTTTTTTTTTTTTTCTTTTGGGAAAAAAAAATAGTGGAAAAAATAAAGCTCCAAGAAAAAAACGTCTCTGGTCATGAAGTGGGGCTGTTGTAACATACATTCTGTTTGTGGGTGACACACGTGAAATATACACATGGAGCCCAGAAGAAAACACGATTTGAATCAGAGTTTTCATAATATTTCATCATTATAACTTGCATCAATCTAGAACTAAGATATTCATCTACATGGGTATGTACTATGTGAAGAATGGGATTCTGAGAAGTTGGGCAACATAATTGATTTCTGACATTTTCTTTATTCCCTCAAGATATATAAGTCATTTTTTCTTGTGATAGCCATGATTAAGATAGCAGAATTTGAATCATCACTGCTGTAAATTATAGAATTCAGGGATAAACTAACACACTTATTTATATTCTGCAATATTTCTAACTAACTTTTTATACCAGTTCCCAAGAAATATTTGAGGCAAACTGAAACATGCTTTCAGGGAAAACACTAGATAGATTTTTGTTCTGGGGGCACCTGGGTGGCTCAGTCAGTAAGCATCTGACTCCTGATTTTGCCCCAGGTCATGATCTCATGGGTTGAGATCGAGCCCCATGTCGGGGTCTGTGCTGATAGCACATATCCTGCTTGGGATTTTCTCAATTCCTCTGTCTCTGCTCTTCCACAGCTCATGCTGGCACTGGCACTGGCGCTCTCTCTCTCTCTCTCTCTCTCTCTCTCTCTCTCTCACACACACACACACACACACACACACAATAAATAAATAAACATACACTTGCTTTGTTTTTAGTCTTCTTGCAATATAGTGATGAATTCTCTTGCTATCAATGTCCAGAAATTGATTTTAATTAGAGCAATTTAATGATGCAAAGAAACACCTTATTTACAGATATATAACACAAATGTGATGTAGATGTGCTTTCTTGGAACTGAAGAGCCTGATCAAAATAGTATTGTCCCCAAAAAAAGTTTTTTTTCAGATGTTGTAATTTTTATTTTTTTTTTTAAATTTTTTTTTCAACGTTTTTTATTTATTTTTGGGACAGAGAGAGACAGAGCATGAACGGGGGAGGGGCAGAGAGAGAGGGAGACACAGAATCGGAAACAGGCTCCAGGCTCTGAGCTGTCAGCCCAGAGCCAACGGGGGGCTCGAACTCACAGACCGCGAGATCGTGACCTGGCTGAAGTCGGACGCTTAACCGACTGCACCACCCAGGCGCCCCTGTAATTTTTATTTTTGAAAATCATGGTAGATATGTGTACACTTATTGGCAAAGGATTTTTTTTTAGTGTTTATTCATTTCTGAGAGAGACAGAGAGACAGAGAGAGTTTGAGCAGGTGAGGGGAAGAGAGAGAGGAAGACACAGAATCTGAAGCAGGCTCCAGGCTCTGAGTTGTCAGCACAGGGCCTGATTTGAGGCTCGAACCCACAAACCACTAGACTATGACCTGAGGTGAAGTCAGATGCTGAACTGACTGAGCCACCCAGGTGCCTCTGGGTGACTGAAGAATTTTGAATGAAGAGGGTATTCGCTGTTACAATAAATGGTAACGCCCTTTGTTTAGGTAAGATCGCTTTGTTTCGTTCTTTCATAGATATCATCACCATTGGGCACATTTGATCTTTCAGATTGTGATTATTTAGGAGATGTCTGTATCTCATGTTGGAACATGATTTCTTTAAAGTCAGAGACTTTATCCATCTTTACATCTCTATCACTTAACAACATATACCAGATTTTTGCACATCAAAAAATTAAATTAATTCACCTCCTCTGTATCTTACTATTATTAAAAGTTATCCATAAGCAAAGTACAATTATTAAGATGATATTAGTCCATACACAAGTAAATAGAAGTCAAATGACACATCCTGTCTAATTTGCACTGTTAATATTCTTGAGAGAATTTCCTCCAGGAAAGATCGCTGTTAATACCTTAAAAGATGAACCCCCCAAATTAAATCCATAATCTAAATGACACAATAATGTTAATGTTAAGGTCAATGATTTGGGAGTGGATTTTCCAGACCATAGAAACATTCCAGATTCAGTGTTATAGTGATTCAGCTTTGACCAGCAGATTCTCTAGGATGCATGTTCATCCTGGTGGCTACAGCTCCATAAGGTAGGTTCCATCTTGACCCAAAACTAAAATGTTTTCCATTTTGAAACCAATACACAATCCAAAGATGTCCTCCTGCCAAGCTTCTCTTTTCCACAGTGGGGGACCCACTGAACCTGGAACCACTCTAGCCTCACCCTTCTAACCACCATATAAATACTGTCTTACTCTCTACACTCTGAGAACGCATCTAATTGCTCCTGGACATAGGATGCTCATATAATAAAACAGATATTTTTGATTTAAATATATATGTAAACATATAAATAAATGCAGAATACAGCATAAGCTAATTATGTCCTATATATTTAAAAATATGTTTATTTTAATAAGTACATATCACATATTACAACAGTGTTATGCTTCATGTAAGAAACCGTTATTCTCATAAAATTATAAAGAAGTACCTGATGTGGAATGTAGACATGAAATAGACAAGAATTTTCTACAAATTCTAATCAATTGGCCTCATCATTTTGCTTCTTTTATAAATCCAATTCCATTGTGTGTGCCTTTTTTGGGAACATCATGAATCTTAAATTCTCTGTAGTTTTACTCACTTGTCTATTCCATCATGAAGTAAATTTTTGCTGTCACTTCACTCATCCAAGTTATCCTACTTTTCCAGAATACCTTGAAAAGTACTTTTTGACGTATCCTACATATAATAATTAAATCAAATCTGACATGACATCAAAAATAAAATTTTAAGACAGACATAGTCACAGTTTGAGTGTGTTATAATTCAGTTTTGCAGAGAATCTGGACTATATATATCATCCAATCTTCAGCAATTTCTTAAATTATTTCCAAGTTTTGCCTATATTTCATACTAGCAAATGCTACTTATATTATTATATTTTTATATAATTTTACACTCTCCACAATGTTTCCCATGAAAAAGAGGTAATTATCTACATTGTTTTGTGTCCCTCAGTTGAGCATCTCATCATAGAACTTGCCATTTATATTCACTGAGCTAGCTAGGCAGGCCATAATTTGTGTTAACTTAACAGAAATTGTTTTAATTAGGGAAAAACTATTACACAAATACTGAGAGAAAGAAAATATGATTTATTGAGTCATTAACTTATAATTGAAATATATGTTTTTAGGGAAAGATTATATTTCTGTATAAATTATTCTTTTATTTTTTAATTCAGTTTCTTTTGATTTTTTTTTACATTTATTTATTTTTCAAAGACAGAGTGAGACAGAGCACAGTGGGGGAGGGACAGAGAGAAGGAGACACAGAATCCAAAGCAGGCTCCAGGCTCTGAGCAACTGGTCAGCACAGAGCTCGACGTGGGGCTCGAGCCCATGAACTGTGAGATCATGACCTGAGATAAAGACCGATGCTCAATGACTGTGCCAACCAGGTGCCCCAATTCAGTTTCTTTTGATTTAGATTTTAATGATTTGAACTAAAAGACAAGGCAGATAGGAATTTTTCAATAATGGTTTAAAATGATGTTATCAGGCAAAATAAAAGCATATATAGTAAAAATAATGCATTATACAAAATTTGCTTCTCAGTTTTAGCTTCTATGAATTTTCTGAGTCTCAGATACCTCCCTTCTAAAAATAAAAGAAGTAAAAAATAAGTAAATAAAGGAGGTAATACAATATTTCTAAAGTCAAATACATGTCTAATATTTACAGACCCAACATTTAAACTTTTATTCATTTAATATTCATTTCTAACAGCTCCACTCTATTTCAGGAATTATAATTCATTAGGAGAAAAAGTTTTGATAGACTAATTCACATTTTTAAAAAATTACAATAATTAGAAAAAAGTATCAAAGAATATGGGGATTTTGTAAATATAGTTTTTAAGATATTGCAATTAAGATTGCTTATTTTGGCAATGAGAATGAATAGCTACAGAAACATGAGTGTGCTCTTTTAAATAAGGAAGATTAATGTTAGATCATGATTATGATTTTGATAAATAGATTGATCCAGAGTATTGATAAATTCCTAAAACATTTCTATATTCACCATAAAGCAAAATGCATACATTATATTGAGAGGCTATGCTACTGAAGAGTTTAAAAATAAATTAGAAAATGTTTCTTTCCATTATCTTAAAATTCATTCCCATAAAAAGGACCTGTCTACATCCTGCGGCAGTAGCTATTTTCCATACTTATTGTACAATGAGTCTGGTCTTTTAAGCAAATGTTTATGTATAAAATAAGTGAAATCTAAAGTATTAAATACAAAGAATTTTGCTATATGAGGGGGTAAGATTTTAAAACTGGCATATAAGCAAAGGCACTTTTCAGAAACTCTTTACCAGAGTTTGAAACAATATCTTGAACTTCATGGGTAGACCTGACCAATCACTTATAGATTTTGATGACAACCTATTTCAAATTAATTACAACATGGCAAATATCAGGATGGATAAAGAAGATAGCTCAGCAGTACATTAAAAAATTATCAGTTAGTGACACTGCATAGAGACATGAACTTTCATTGCCATTTGTCTCTTGTAATTCTCAGTGTCAAGAAGAGAGGAGGTGGAGTCTTAAGACACTTTCTTTTTTAGCTTTCTTTTATTATATATGAAAAATCACAGTCCTATGAGTAGCAGCAGGTTTCATAATTAGCCCATTTTAATTTCTGACCAGTAGTAAGAAAGAACCAAGAATGCACAAAGAAGATCATAGTGTAAAATTTGTTGTAGATTAAACTGTACTGTTTTACACTTAAGTTCTATCCCCCATATAGGCCATTTGAATGTACCAAATTATATTATATTAATATGTTAATAACTTTATGTTTTTATAACTAAACATTTAATGTTCCATATATTTAATAAAATTAATCAGTTTTAACAAGAGCAAAATCTTAGGGAATAAATAGTTATGACATAATCTGTTAATATCTGTTAACAGATAAAACATATTCTGTATTTAACATGCATGTGAATACATGCAGACATTGAAATAACCATAAAATCAGCACTATTACTATTTTGTTGACCTAATATATACAATACACTGTACTAATCTCATGTAAAATATTATTTTTATAGAAGTTCCATAGAATTGATCTCATTAGTTGTAGTAACCCCATCCATGTTTGAGGATTCATGAATAATGTGAGCTCTTTGTGGGTTATTGTCAACAGAGATTTGCTGTTCATTTAATATACTCTGTGCAGAATAACCAGAACTTGGTTGATGTCAATGGTAGCAAAAAATGCCTGGCTTGTAGCTAAAGTGAAGTATTTTTTTGTTTCTAAAATCAGAATTTATTTTTATGTTACTCAATGTTATTTTATTTGGTAATTGAAAGAACAACGAAATGTGTGTGTGTATGTGATTTGATATGAACAGATAAGTAGAAGGAGGTGGTTTGGCTAATGGGACAGACTACAGGGACTAGAAGAGATATAAAAAGAACAATGATCCATTATCCACTTGAAGAATTGAGCTGTATTTGGATGTCTTTCCTAGTGACAGATATAGAAATAGGTTGTTTTATTCTTCAAAAATAAAAAGTATAGCATATGCAATTATGAAACTACTGAGTAAGGTTGTAGTCCAATCATTGATAGAATATGTAAAATGGATGAATCACTTAAATTCTCTGAGCTTAATTCCTTCATTAGTACAATGAAATTATTTATTTCAGGGTTCTGGAAATAACACCACAGACTAATCCACTCAGTATGCCTTATGTGATACACAATTAGATCACATAGTTGGTATTCTTGAAAGATTTAATCAAGTGTCTTTAAAAAGGGTTTTGTAGAGGCCACACATTTTTTATGAGAGAGCAAAAGAGGACAAAAAATGAATAGTACTAGCTAAATGTATCAATAACAAATTCATACAAAAGAAGTGATGTTTAAATTAGTTTTGCAGGTTGGACAGGAATTTAAAACAATAAATAAATAAATAAATAAATACATACATAAATAAATAAATAAATAAATAAATAAATAAATGAAAACCAAATGAGGCCATATTGAAGAAGGAAACTGTGGTATAGACGGAACCTCACTGAGATACTATGAGCTTGGAGGCAGAGGTACATTAAGTTGAGGGGGATCTGAGACTAGAGAGAAAGTGATGACAGCACCAGTCTGTGCTGTCTTCCTGTGACAATAGCTATGATCCTGTGTCAAAAAGCTGTGGGTGGCTGTTCCCAAGCAAGTGTAAAACACCAGAGAGAACTTAGAATAACCTTGCAGAAGAGACCTGAAGAAGCAAGAATTCCCTCCATAGCCAGCTTGCATCTACCAATGTAAAAGAATCTTACACATCTCCAGCAAAAAAAGGTCCTGAAAGAAAAAGCGTGCTGCCTAATCATGACCACCAAAGTTGATCAGAAAATTTACCACATAGAATCAAAGATTATTATATATTTAAGGAAAGCATACATAAGGAAATTTATCAGAACAAGTAGAAGAAAAAGGAAATCTTTCGAATAAGCATTACCTAATCATCAGAATTTCAAGCAAATAGTATATCTATTAAAAAGGCATCAAAAAATTTCTTGGCAATTAAAAACATGGTTACTGAAATAAAAACAATTTAAACAAATTAGAAAAAATACATGATAGAATTGAAAAATAGTTTTATATAAATTATTATATAAGGTTATATAAAATAACTTTAAGTTAATAGTTCTCAAGGAAAAGTAAATATTCAATTTACATTCCAAAGTGATAGATGACAAAAACCAAGAAACAGGAAGAAAATTGAAAATGTATCAAAATATCTTCTCCTCCAAAAAGGACAAGGTTTAGATTGTTTTAGAAGCAGATTTTACTAAGTAATCTTGGAATAAATTTTTCCATACATATACATGTAATTGTATGAATACAAAGGCTACATAACTCTTTCCAAGGTAACCATGACTACTCTACTCCTGACCATACAGGATGCACCATTCTTCCCTGGTTTCCAAAATAAAATACCACAGACTGCATAGTTTAAACAACAGAAATTTATTTCCTCACAATTCTGAAAGCTGAAAGTCTGAGATAAGGGGACCAGCATGGTCAGTGCCTGGTAAGAACCCTCTTCCTGGTTTATAAATGTTTCCATCTGGCTGTGTCATAACATGGCAGGGAAAGAAAGAGGAAGAATGATGTTTGGATCTTTTTATAGGGTCCTAATCCCATTAAGACAGCCCTACCTTCTTGACCTCATCTTGCCTTAATTACTTCCCCAAAGCCTTATTTCCAAATACCATCACATTAGGGATTAGGACTTAAATATAAAAATAGGGGGGAAGGGAACAAGAATTTAGCCCATATTCTAGGACATTTGACTCCAATAGAGGTGCTTTAAAGAATGAATATATGTATAGTTTGTTGTTTAATTTATTAAGCATGTTTCAGGTAAACAATGTAAGTTAATACCATTTATAATGCTTAAGTTCTACTCTCTTAGCAAATTTCAAGTGTACAATAAACTGTTACAAAGTATTGTCACCATGCTGTACATTAGTTCCTTAGAATGTATTTAGCTTAGATCTGGGAGGAGCCAAGATGGTGGAACAGCATGGAAGCTTTTTGTGTGTCTCGCGTCCATGAAATACAGCCAGACCAACACAAAACCATCCTACACACCTAGAAAACTGACTGGAGGATTAACACAACAATCTGCACAACCTGAACCACAGAATTCAGCAGGTATGCGGCATGGAGAAGTGAACTTGGGGAGCTAGAAGGCGCAGGAAGGAAGGTACTTTTGTGAACAGAGAGACGACAGAGACTGGGGGGGTGGGGGATAATACGGGGAAAAGCACCCCTCCCCAAAAGCAGCTGGAGAGAAAGTGGAAAATTAGAAACTGCTGCAGGGACTAAGCTAAAAAGTGAGAAAGGAAAGGGTTTAAATTCCTTAAGACTGTAAACAAGGGGAGCGCGGTCTGCAACTTTACAACTCCATACCTGACGGTGCTCTGCTGGGAAGGGTGAATCCCAAGAAACAGAGTGGGGTCCAGGAGGTTCTCAGGCCACATGGGGAAAAGTGGTTCCACTGCCAGAAGGACATTTGGTAGAGATTGTTGAAGCCACCTGGTCCCAGCGGACCCCAAGAACAGCCACATTCACTAGTGCTGGAACAAGGTCATTAAGGGTGAAGCCTGGTGCCAGATGTGTGTTGTGATTTTCCATAATCCCTGAAACACTGCTGCTACACTCTCTGGTGCACTATATCTGGGGCGGGCTGGTACCTGGCTGTAGTCTCGGGGCACCGGCAGCAGCAGGTCCAGCAAGTGTTCCTGGGTACAGCTGACTTTCGGCCATTGCTCATTCAGCCATGGCTCGGTGAGACCCTCCCACAGAGAGGTGGAATGGGTCAAAGCCACAGTCCTTCAGAAGTAAGTGGCTGGGAAAACAGCTGCATCAGAGGCAAAACTCGGAACAGAGGTACTGTC
>NW_026059561.1:3144-19814 GCF_023721935.1 Panthera uncia | reverse complement strand
TGAGGGTTTCTAAAATAAAGCTATTTTATCAACTAAATACTAGATTCCGAGACTAATTTGATCAGCGTGTGTATTTTTCATCTCCCTTAACATTGCTGATTTTCTTTTCTTCTTCTTTTTTTAATTATGGTATTCTAAAAGGCTTTGTGATCAGTTTGGATTTCTTTCAAAGTATTAGCTATGGTATCTGCACATAATTCTGCCAAAGCCTGTGCCATCTTTTTGTGTTTTGAAGAGTGAACGTGTGTTGTTTTTGCAAATCAAATAATGGTACGGCTTTGCCTTACTGAGTGCAATTTATATAATCTGTTTTAATAGATAACAGGGATTATATGGTCAAATGAACTCTTTTTGATCCCTAACCCTCATTTTAACCATTGTTATAACTAGAAATTTGAGACACTGCATCTTAGGCAGTGAAATTATTCCTTCAGAATAATTCTATCAAGTCTATAAAGTGAAACAAAACTTCAGTTTAAAGCGAGCAAATGGCTTTAACTTTGTATGCTGGGGTTGGCAGTGGGGGTGGAGGGATGTGTCTAGGTTTTTTTTTTTTTTATGTGGTGAAAAGAACATGAACATTTTTAAATTAAAAGAGATGTAGACTTGAATCCCAACGAGGATAATCTCTGGGACTTAACCAGATATTTAAATTCTTCAGCAGTAAATTGGAGTTGATAATTCCTATATATTAGAGTTGCTTAAGTATTTATTAATATACGTTGCTCTAATGCCTTCAAAAGGTAAGTACTCTATAAATGCTAGTCACTTTCTCCTTTCTTTTCCTCCAATCTTCTTCCTTTACTTGGGACACGATAGGACAGGACATGAAGGTGTTCACATTACCAAAGAATGAATCCACAAGGGGTGCTTATGTGGCTCAGTTGGTTAAGCATCCAACTCTTGATTTCAGCTCACATCATGATCTCACAGTTCATGAGTTTGAGCCCTGAATTAGGGCTCTGTGTTCACATTGCAGAGCCTGCTTGGGATTCTTTCTCTCTCCTTCTCTCTCTGGCTTCCCCTGCTCATGCACGCTCTCTCACTCTCTCTCTCTCTCAAAAAAATAAATAAATAAACTTAAAAAAAGATAATGAATCCACAGGAAAAGACTGCTTAGGCAAAGTAGGTTTTGTAGAAGATTTATTTAGACCTACATTAAAACCAAGGAGACATTTGAAATGCAAAGACTTTATTCTCTGAGATTAAATATGGTTTATTACAGTTATGGCAGTTTCGCTCTAACCATCAGGCTTCCATTTGGATTCCTGTATCATACTCTTATCTCCATGTTTAGCCACTTTCTAGCATATGATTTTAGGAAAGTAATTTATCTTGGGCCTCAGTTTTTTATTAGAACAGTGTCATATAATTACAGTACTTTTCTCAATAGGGTTATACAAGGGTATACTGAGATAATCTATGTAAAGCACTCAATCTAAGTGCCTCGATCTTTGAAAGTAATAAACAAAACATTACTTGTTATATTTGTGTTATGTTAGCATATATTTGGTCATGGGTATATTTGCTCAATAGATAAGGATTTCCTCCTTTACTAGTCACTTCTGTGTCACTAGTCTTGCTACATGAATGATGGAGTGAATAGCAGAGAGATAGTTTAGACCTCTGCATGATCACTCCACTGAGATTTTAAATACTAGGAGACAAGTAACACTATGAGGACAGATGCTAGAAGTGTATTGGATGGATATTTTGGAGAATTAATTATAAATAATCAAAGAAAGAGGTGTCTTATTCATGATGTTCACAATCACTTTCTACAATTTCCATCTTTTGTTAGTTTGGTCTAGGAGATATATTGATAGAAGCAATGGTTCAAATGATATGTGTTAGCATAAATCCAAGGATGGAGAATGTGAGGAATCAAATATTATTACAAAGTGACTATCCTGAAACAGGATGATTAGAACTTGCCTATTGATTCTGTTCATCATTCAATGGTCTTTCTATACTAATAATTAGTGCACCAGAAAATTGTGACTGGTAGAATGTCAAAATAGAATTTTTTTGACGAGGCAGACCACATCCGCCTTTTAGTAAGTGATCACCCTAAGTGATTCAATGTTTACCATTGTCTAAGTGAGAAAAGAGGGTTTTTATCTCTTATTAGCAGCCATAGGTTTACAAAGGTACTGTGTGAAAGGCAATAGAAGTAAAAAGAAAAATTTCATTTAATGAGTATGTCCTTTAAATCACGCATGTAGGTAAAGAGGAAATATCAATGTAAAAATATAAGTATATGGACCTATATTGAGACAGAAACATTTCCTAATACATTTCCAACAGGTACGAAAAGCTGGATTTTGTCAGACAATATTTCATCTGTTACTGACTGGAAGTAATGAGCCTGAAACTACTAAAAATTTAAGTGACTCCTAAAGTTGATATAACCTTTTAGTGGCAGACCAGGTTTTAAAATTCACTCGTTGATTCCATTAAGTCCTAGAGCTCAGTCCATTAAGCCATGCTACCTCCATTTAAAACCTATTACCAGATCTTTACATGCTTAGAATGCAGTGTTTGGAGTAACTAGATCCAACACACCTGAAGTAGCATATTCCTGGATTGATGTACACATGTTTGCATATGGATCTCTACTTTTTCTCTTTCCATAGGATTTAAATTTATGGATTGACTATGGTCCTGTATGGCTTAGCATTTCTTTCTATGTTGTTATAATGGTTTCTTTCTGATTATTTCCAAAGTGACTGATGTTAATTTTGCAGGCTGTGTAGGCTGAACTGATATCTCTTAAATCACAATGCTTGATAAACGGAGGAGGTTAATAAGGCAAGGATCATTACAATTGTAGACCCATCCTAATTTATACTAATGACTAGCAAGACTCATAGCAAATAAGAGTCTGTGAATTGGAAAGTGAAATGGCTTGATTAAAAACAATGAATTTTATGTGTTTTGGAACTGCACAAAGAGAATAATAATTTTGATGTCATCTATCCCTGATAGAGAAACTGTCAATACAGAAAACAAAGGAAAAAGCTTATGAATAGCTTATGTGAATGCGAGCATTTATAGGCTCATAATAAATCAGGTCCTATTACAATGAACTCTACAGGAGTCTGGCTGTGGTCCTCATCCTACAATTTTGAAAAATATTTTCTGAAATAAAGTGTAATCAGTTGGGTATATTTGTTATATGGGAAATTTTATTGAAATAGTTTTTGTCATAATAGAATTTGACCTATAGATGAAATATCATTTAGTTACTTTCTCTGAGAATCAGTACATAAATATTCTTGTTAGGATTTTCCTTTTATTGGAAATATCAGGAAAAGCAAGAGCCATTCCTCTGATTAAAGGGAGCCTGAGGCTTCAGACTGTTTCCAGAGAACAATCCTGTCACTACAGACACTAAAAAAGGGCAAAGCTATTGTTTTTTAGAACCATTTAGAGGGATATGGGGAAAACTCATGCTTCTATATCTGGAAAAAACAAGTGGATTGATTGTATTGACTTTTCCTACCTCCAGGAGATTTTTATATTGTGCACTGATGCTAGCTTGTGTATGCATGTGTACAAACATACAAATGAATATGTTTGTATGGTGGGGAATGGGGGTAACGTACAAGGAGAATTTGAGAAATTAATCTTGTGCTGTTACTAATATGAGCCTTTCTACTGGCTAGGTAAGATACAACACACTTAAAGACGGCATTTTGGTTTTATTTTCATTTATTTATTTTTTAATGTTTGTATATATTTTTGAGACAGAGAGAGACAGAGCATGAGCAGGGGAGGGACAGAGAAAGAGGGAGACACAGAATCTGAAGCAGGCTCCAGGCTCTGACCTGTCAGCACAGAGCCTGACATGGTGCTTGAACTCACAGACTGTGAGATCATGACCTGAGCTGAAGTCGGATGCTTAACAGGCTGAGCCACCCCGGTGCTCCAAAGAAGGCATTTTGATTTTAACATCAGCCATGCCAAATAAGAGCAAAAATAATGGAGAGAGACACACTTTTAGGTATGGATTGATACAACCAATTATTAGTGTCTTTGCAGCATTAAATTAGGTTCTATGAAGCTACACTAGGGAGGAGCTCTTGTGGTCTCTAATTATAGCATTTGTTATCAGTCTTGGCTTAGCACAAAGTTACCACAGCTATGTTGCTTTGGTGTTAATTTCAGGTCTCTGATACCATCTTTGGCCATTATGTGCAGGTTATTTACTACAGGAAAAAGGACTGGAGTCTTGGGTGAGTGGTGTGAGAATCTGTGAATTGCTTAATCCTAAAACCATCCCCTCTGTCACAATGAGAGAAGATGGCTCATATTTGGAAAATGTAGAACTGGAAACCACTGTGTTGAGAAGTGAGTCCTTTCAAAGACATTAATTGCAGCCTTTCCTAAAGAATTAGAGTTCTATTCTTGGTGGAAGAACTAATAAAGTGTGTGTGTGTGTGTGTGTGTGTGTGTGTGTACGCGCGCGTGCATGTGCTCACATACAGCTATAGATGTAGATACTTATGGGAGAGGGGTGGAGAGAGAGAGAGAGGAGTGGGCAAACACAGTACTTGGTAATGTCTGACACATCAGTTGCTACTTCCTCAGAAAAGGCCCTATTGTACTGAGAGTGATGCATGATACTTTGGGGGAATAAATATGGATAATCAAAGTATATAGTTCCTAGAGAATTAGAGTAGATCATTTCCCTGGCCCAATATTATGGAGGGGATTCAGACAAAAAGTAACATATTCAGTTGAAAATTGAATATTAGCATCATTCTCATAATTGTTCAGCCACGGATCTATGTTTTAGATGTCTTAATGCTCAGCAATACTTTTTTTCAGATAATAATGTTATCTCTATTCATGATTTATTTATTTATTTATTTTTTAATTTTTTTTTTAACGTTTATTTATTTTTGAGACAGAGAGAGACAGAGCATGAACAGGGGAGGGGCAGAGAGAGAGGGAGACACAGAATCGGAAGCAGGCTCCAGGCTCTGAGCCATCAGCCCAGAGCCTGACGCGGGGCACGAACCCACAGACCGCGAGATCGTGACCTGAGCTGAAGTCGGACGCTTAACCGACTGAGCCACCCAGGTGCCCCTCTATTCATGATTTAATTGGCTGGATTTCATTCTTAAGTTTTTTGTTTTTTTTTTCAAGAAGGGTTTGTAGATTATATGCCCTGAACACTTGCATGTTTGAAAGTATTTGTGGTTTTCATTCTTGAATAACTTCAATGCCCTTAAGAATCTCTGGTTATATTTTAAAAGTTTATTTTATTTTAAATATTTGATAAAGACAAAACATATATATAACACAATGCAAATTATAGAGCATGATAAAAAATCAAACATTAGTGACCATACCAACCAACTTAATATCCAGGGCATTATCAACACTTTTACTCTGACCACTCATTGCTTGAGTCCTCAAAAACATATAATCTCCTGCAGAGGTTCCTGGCAACCCACTATTTTGAATAACCTCACCATGAATCAGGAAAATCCCTCAGGTGGACAATTCTGACTTGGAATGATGGAATAATTTTATACCCAGCTCCTTCCCTTCCAAGTGAGAGAGGAAGAGGAGGAGATGACATTTTTTTTTCATGCTTCAGAGGGTTCTAGTAAAATGACATGCCACAGATCCCAGTCTACCCCTAGCTCCTACCCCCACCAGGTGCTTCCTACTATCCTTCTTGGGCCTCATAAAGACCTACCTAAAATACAATAAGAGAGCCTTTGTTAATTCATGCAGTCTATTTTTTAACTCCACTTTTGACTCATTTTGAGCTTAAAATCAAGCCTCCTGCCCCTACTGTCCCTCTACACACACTGAAGAGCTATGTGACCTAGTTCAAATTACTTCACCTCTCCTGGCTTCATTTCCTATGTGTAAAATGAGAAGTTTGAACCATGAGACTTCTGAATTTCTTCTAGTTCTAATTTCTTTGAGTTCCTAGGAGAGTTTACTTTGTGCTTTTACATAGGATATCTCACCTGTAGCAATATGGGAATGTAAATCTGCCTAAAGACATTAAGTTGATTAAACACCATAAATGATGTTTTTGGTTTTTTCTCAGCTGTATAAAGCTAATATTCACAGAGGTCTGAGTACTGGGTGATTGGGGTACATGTTTGTGTATATAGATAGAGCTAGTTGCCTATGTTGGTTTGTAATGTCCCAGAAGGGAGAAAATAAGTTCCAGGCAGAAAACAACACTGGGGAAGTAAGTGAGGGGAATCGAGGGTAAGGATTTCCATATAAAAGCTGTCCATAATTAATTAATTAATTATAGCCTTAGGGAGTAGGCATTTCATTTGATAGAATCCGTAGTTGGAGGTACTATCAACCCCTCATCTGGTTTCATACATGAGGAAGGGAAGGAGAAATGAGAAATGTTTTGAGAATAAGATCGGAGACTAAGAAAGGCAAAGAAATAGCTTAAGGAAGTGTCATAATAGTGTAAAATGACTGGTAGATATGCCATTGTCATGTACAAACACGCCACATGGATTTTGAAACCTTCCTTCTCTTCCTGCCCTTCAAAATCCCTTTCTCAGTTTCTATCTAGTGCTGGGTTGGACAGGATCTAATGTGATTGTGAGTGACAGAAAGGTCTATCATACCAGACGCTGATTACAGAAGAATACTTGAAGAGGAAGAGAAGAGAAGAAAGAGGTAACACAGAGAACGTTTGCTTCACTGACTGTGGGATGGGTGGCCATGTGGGGTACCTCCGGAATCTAGAATGGCTTTCCTGTCATTTTTAAGAACAGTGGATGGCAGTAAAAGAATGTCTGCTGTACCTCTTTAGTTTTAATTCTTTATTGGATAGAATATTGACTCGACATGGTATATAAAGGACTAGTTAACACATTCTTTTGTGTAGTATATGATAGACTAGTCAAGACAGAGTTTATTATAGATTTTACAGTGTCTCCATTCCCTAACTGAGGATATAATGTGAAAATTATGTAGGCAAAATATTGTAGAAATTTTTAACAATAGAAAATTTGTACAGATACTAAGGACAGTAGTATAACTAGCATATTAAAAGTATTCTGATACTGTCCATTTGACACCTTTCAAAACAAGACAAAAGAAAAGGAAAACTTTTTGTATGTATTTTAAAGTTGCATTATTCCTATTAAAAATTCTATTGAAAAACATCACCATTCTGAAAAAAATAACATCCTATGGGATGTTATCACATTCGTTTTGAAAGTAAAAGAGTTTAAGTGGAATTATCAAGGTGACTTCCACTATTACTGTTATTGTTGTCTCCAGTAACTAATGACAACCTTTTCCCATAGAACTGAACATAAATTAAATGAAAGCAATGCCACTGACTTCTAGTAATAAATAGAAGGGAGACAGTAATGGGGACTCCCTACTGTTTTTCTTTGCTAGTGTGTCCCAGGAATATAGAAGAAAGAATAATCTGGTTCATCACTCATATTTTTTGTGAAATGTACTTATTTTCACACTACCCCAAAGATAGAGTATCAGTGCATTTTAAAAAAGAGCTATCTTCACATATAATGTGACAATTCACAACATAAAACTTAAGGGAGAAATCTGCATTTTTATACAACTTAGATTCTGCTGAAAGAATATCAGCCTCATAAATTCAATGAATGAAATATAACTTTCTAAAATAATCATCAGTTTCATCTATATTTGAATTTTGAAGGCTAATTCCTCAGTTCAGTTAAAAATATTTGAAGGTGAGGCAATATATCATTTTAGTCAGGTGGTGAAGTTGACAGACTTGGAATGTGGACTCCGAGGCAATTGTTTTGATTCCATTTAAAACTTGTGTGCCCTTGGACAAATCAGCATTTCAGTTCCCTGGAGTACAGGATGGGGATGTTAAGGCTGATCTCTGGTTTGTTCTGACAGCTTGGTGGATATCTTATTTGTGGTGGATACCTGATTTAATCCATCTCCCCCTGGTAGGGCACTAGCTATTTTGGATGTCTGCCCACTTGTGCCCCACCCCTCAGCCATAGTTGACTGGATGGGGGTGAGCATGTGGCTCAAGGTAAGCCAATGAAACTTCCCTTACTGGATATCTGGAGTTGCAGGAAAGGGAGTGACCATTGTTTCACTGACTCCAAATGTTTGTGCCTGGATCTATAATATGCAACCCCAGATACAACTCCACCCATATGGATCACAGAAGAAGAGGAGAAGACCTAGGAGAGAGAGAAAAATGCATCAGATTTAGACAAATGAGGCATGAGCAAGAGGTCAGGCAGCTTCCTATGCCTTCCTGATGCATATTCACCTTCATGTCTTTGGGTTAATAGAAATCCCTTTCTTGCCAACACTATCTTGAATCACATTCTTTAGTTTGCAACCCAAGAAGCCCTAACAAGTATAAGAATTAATTGAGAATGTTCATGGAAACAATTTTTTAAAACTGTAGAGCTACTTTGGGGAGTTGTTACAAGATTCCAACTGATAAAGAAAAACAGTACAAACTCCTTAGTGTCTGTCTACCATAACAAAATTCTGAAGGCTGGGTGGCTTAAACAACAAAAGTTTATTTTCTCATTGTTCTTGAGGCTAGAAGTCCAATATCAAGGTGCATTCCAGGTTGGTTGTAGTGAGGACTCTCTTCCTGGCTTGTAAATGCTTGCCTTTTATCTCTGTTCTCATGTGGCCTTTTTTCCTGTGCCTGTAGCTGGAGGGAGAAAGGTCTTTGGTGTCTCTGCCTCTTCTTATAAGGGCACTAGTCTTATTGGACTGGAGTCCCACCCGTATGAGCTTATTTAACCTTAATTACCTCTCTAAAGGTCCTGTCTCCAGACAGTTACACTGGGGATTAGAGCTTCAACAGATGAATGAGGGTGGCACAATTCAGTCCATAACAGAGCAAGTAAATGGCATAGTTTACTGCATACGT
Source organism: Panthera uncia (assembly GCF_023721935.1). Taxonomy (NCBI): domain Eukaryota; kingdom Metazoa; phylum Chordata; class Mammalia; order Carnivora; family Felidae; genus Panthera; species Panthera uncia. Next base: position 10,906 of record NW_026059561.1, on the reverse strand, counting down.
AGATGCACAGAGCACAATCCACAGAAATGATTCCCTTTGGAGCTTCCCGGCCTTCAGCTAATGATTGTACCCTGATGTGTAGGAAATCACCTGATTGAGGTAAGGATTCTAGAAAGTTCTTTGAGAAATTCCATTAGGTTTAGAACCATTACATTTTTCTAATACTTATTGGACTCCTCTACATTTTATTTTTTTCCTCTCAGCTCTGGTTATCTACCTTTTGGCTCAACAGGTGAGAATAACTGGTGAACAACGATAGTTTGTTCATTTTTGAGTAAAACTATATCTTTAGAGTCACTTTCCAAGAAATATCATCCCCTTAGCAATCTCAGGGTTTAGCTTATTTGTATCTATTCCTGTGCCCATATAAAGGTAAGGTATTATCATTATATTCATTCCGTTATAGTGATTTAGAGCTTCTCCTTGGAGTCAACAGTTCCTGTCAGTGTGAGTACCTATTATTATTTTTCTTTCTTTAGCAAATCTGGTGGGCTTGAAATAAAACATATTATCTATATAAATAGTATTAGCAGAAAGCTTGGGAGCATGCCAATCTAACATTTCTATAGTTCTACCTTGAGACATGTTTTTTAGAGAAACTGGAAGTAATATATTGCAGGAGACTATGAGAATAAGCAAAATCTTACTCTCTATCTCCCCTATCCCCACCACCTTTAGAAATCAAAAGAAACCTCGGGAAGACCTGCTTTGGGAGTTACTGGGAACCCCAAATAAGTCTGAGGAATGAATTTCTAATCTAGCTTCTTCCTCAACATAAACTGAATTTATAACCTTCCCTAAAACCTGAAAATCTTCTACACTGTCCTCTGGCACTCATAGATGGTCATAAACAATATCTCCTATATTCTCCTCCCTAATTATCTGAATGTTTCTTTCACCTTCTTGATCTAATGAAATCTGGTTTCTCCCCAAGTACATTATTTCACCAGAAACTATGAATTGGTGGCCGTGGAAACCCTTTGAATATATACCACAACACTTATATAATTAATATCTCTAGATCTCCATTCTCCAATATGGTAGCCACTAGCCATGTGTGCCCCTTTAGCACTTGAAATGTGTATAGTCTAAATTGAGATGTGATGTAAGTGAATAATATACACTGGGTTTTGAAGCAAGTACCAAAAAAGAAAGAAAATGTAATATATAACATTAATAAGTTGCATATTTATTGTGTATTGAATGATACTATTTTGGATATTTTAAGTCAAACAACATATTATTGAACTTAATTTTACTTATTGTTCTTTTCCTTTTTTAATGAGATTGTGACAAAATTTTAAATCATATATTTCTTATGTTTCTGTTGAACCACTTGCTCTCCTCCTTTCACAAAATCCCCAGCATTCAAATCTCATAACATCGGGTACCTGCTATCTTTGTACCCCCACTGTCTGCAAATTCTAATCTTCAAAGCATATTGTCTATCATATTTTTCCCTTTTCCTTTTTCCTCTTCTTCTTTTTCCTCCTCCTCCTTGTCCTTCTCTTCTCCTCCTCCTCCTCCTTTTTTTTTTTTTTTTTTTAAGATTTTAGCTCCTGGCTCATTATCATTCTTTCCAATATCCTACCACAAAGTCCTTGGGATTTCAATACTCATATAGATAAACTTTAAGTAAATATGGCCTCAAACTTTCTCTTTTTAAAATGTATATTTATTTTTGAGAGACAGAGAGAGAGAGAGAGTGAGCATGGGGTGGGGAGGGGCAGAGAGAGAGGGAGACACAGAATCCAAAGGAGGATCCAGGCTTTGAGCTGTCAGCACAGAATCCAATGTGGGGTTTGAACCCAGGAACCATGAGATCATCACCTGAGCCGAAGTTGGACACTTAACCAGCTAAACCACCCAGCGTCCCTGGCCTTACACTTTCTTGACTTCCTTTTTCCAATGATTTTTTTTTTTCCCTTCAACTTTCCCTGAGGCACTCCTTGTCATAGTCATATGCTAGAACTTTCCATGTCAAAACCTCCAATTCCTTTGCCATTTCAATTTTCAAGCAATTTTATTATATTTAAGTGTAGTACTCAACTTTGATGTTCTTTCCACCTCATGCATTCATCTCATTATCTGTTTACTCTCTCTTTATTTCTTAATTCTTTTTTAAATGTTTATTTTTTTGAGACAGAGACAGAGTGCTAGTGGGGGAGGGGCAGAGAGAACAAGACAGAGAATCCAAAGTGGGCTCTTTGCCTGATGTGGGGTTGAACCCACGGGCCATGAGATCATGACCTGAGCTGAAGTCAGATGCTTAACCCACTGAGCCACCCAGGTGCCCCCACTCTCTCTTTAAGCCATTCATTTTCTCAGTCTCCCTTATCCAGTTTAAATGTCATTATCCCTTGTAATCACTCCCCTGTGTACATTCCCTACCCCCTAAACTTTCTCTCACTTTGTCTTATTTATCAGGCAAAACCCAAACTCTGGTTAAATGTAATTACCTACCTTCTTCATTTTTGCGTCTTTGAACCTGAACAGATACGGACAGAAAGCCCCAACCATCTACGTAGCCTCATGTTAGATCTATGACCATAACTGAAATATGTCTCTAGTATTGTTAAGCAATAATTTACTCTTCCACATGATTATTTGGTACCCTTTCCTTTCTCTTTAAACCTCCACATCAACTCTCCAGCCTCACTTTAAGCATAAGACCTTGCTTTCTCGTTCGTTAGAAAAATGGAAATAATTGAAGCATATTGTCACAAACATTTATCATCAGGTCTCCCAAATACCACATGCAATCCATTAGCAAATCCTTCACTTTACCTCAAAAATAAGTCCAAGATATTTTCTTTTCTACTCCTGTGCCACTCATGCCCCGTCCCCTTCTGTTTGCCATACTGTAGCTACAGTGATCTTGTCTAATCTTGACAGGCCAAGTCACTCCTTATTTAAGTGCTTCAAGTGGCTTCCCATCATACGCAGACTAAAGTCACACCTTCCCATGGCCTTCATTATGTACTCCTCTTTCACTTCTCTGACATCATTTCCTATACCATTTGTCTTCATTCATTCAGTTTGGGGCCTCCTTGCTATTGTTAAAATAGATAGGCATATCCCCTCTCAGAGATTTTTAGTGAGTGAGAACAGGAGATAAAACTCAAATGTCCACTGATAATTTAGACTTTATCCTGTAAGTACTGGAGAATAATTGTAGGTGAAGGGATAGGTCAGTTTGCATTTTGCAAAGTTAATAATATGGTAACATCATATAAGATAGATTAGGGATGGGAGAGACTGAATGTCAGTAAAATTTAGCGATAATTTTTGAGGTTTCTAACTAAGTTAGAGTAGAAGTAAGATGGATTTGAACAGCATTTTGAAAATAGAATTGGAAGTATATCTCACTTCATAAACTGAGTTGAAGAATAAGGAAGAGTCAAAGATCCCTGGGCCATCTAGTTTGCTCTGAGTCCCTCTGTGAACAGAACTAGTAGACAGAGTGTCTGTCTTAGTCACTTTAAGTGGTAAAGCCATAGACTGAGTCACTTCTGAACAACAGAAATAATTCTCACAGATGTCTGAAGTCAGGATGCCAGCATGGCCAAGCTCTGGGGAGAGCCCTCTTCCAGGTTGCGGAAGTCTGAGTCATATCCTCAGATGGTAGGAGAAGAGCTAGCTAGCTCTCTGGCCTCTACTTTCAAAGGCACTAATCTCATTCTTGAGGGACCTAATTGTGTCTCAAAGTCTCCAGGTCCTATTACCACCATATTTGGGATTAAGATTTCAACATGTAAATTTTGGGGGGACATAAACATTCAGTCTGGAACAATGCCCCACATCTATACCTGATGTTAGGCCACATCATCTGATGTTTTGGTTCCAGTCTATAGCTGGGTCTTGACCAAGATGGGCATATCAGGACCCTGTGAAGGCCATCTCAGGGAAGGTCCCATCTATATTAGAAACATTGACACCACTCCAGCACACCCCTGTTCTGTTTATGTTCTGGTACTTATAAAATAAGGACTTAATGCTCCAGGAAATCATATTTCGCAAACAATAAATGCCATTTAAATAAGATAAAACTATGACTGATAAGTTGAATACACTAACAAGTGACTGACCCCTCTGGACTACAAAGTGTTCAGTTTAAAATGAGAAACATTTCCTAGGTCTAAGGTTTGTGTAATTTTTGAGAAGTAATAAAGGACCTTTTGACGGCCTGTCTTTTGATCACTCTCTCAGTGCATTGTCCCTTGGCAGTTATTATTGGCTCTAATGTTTCTGTGTCCCAGCTCTGTGCACTGCCGGTGCGGCCTGGTTTCACTCTGTCTCATAATTCCCTATGACCGAGTTATCTTTTTAGTACTGGAGTCTGATCTTGGATCCCAGCTGCCAAGTCCACACCTTCTCAGGAGAAATCTAGCAAAAGGTTCATTTATACACCACTTGAGAGAACTACTTTACAAAAACCCTGCCATGCATGTCAAATATCCTGTGACTTCCTACAAGGCCATGAATCTTTAAACGTTTTTGATTTATTTTTGGGACAGAGAGAGACAGAGCATGAACGGGGGAGGGGCAGAGAGAGAGGGAGACACAGAATCGGAAACAGGCTCCAGGCTCCGAGCCATCAGCCCAGAGCCTGACGCGGGGCTCGAACTCACGGACCGCGAGATCGTGACCTGGCTGAAGTCGGACGCTTAACCGACTGCGCCACCCAGGCGCCCCAAGGCCATGAATCTTTAGAAGGGGACTCAGAATTGTTTCGTCTGTAGAAGCTGTCATCTCTGAAGCAAATACTTTTAAAGCTTTGAACACCAATACTTAGAGCTACTGCTCTTGGTCCTAAGGACCTGAAGAATCAATGATGTTACCTGGGTAGTGTATTTAAAGATAGTTTTACTGTTGCTGTGCAACTTGAGTGCTGTATTGCATGACAGGTAATTCTTTTGCAGTCAAAAGTTGTTTTATTTTTCATAACACATCACATCATGAGCTCTCTTTTCCTTTCTACATTTCTAGGCATATGAACACATAGAAGCAAAATCTTTATGATGCAATTCAATATTTCACAAAAATTTATCAGCTACTATAGAAATGTATGAAAGGGAAAGATAGAACTTTGTTATTTAGATTTAATGCCTTCACTGCTGATACATTGTAGAGTTATTATTTTTATATTGCTAGGATTGGTAATAACTTTTACTTGCTCATTTCTTTATTATAATGCATGGCTAGTGTAGGAAATGTAGAAAATACAGAAAATAAAATTATTAGGAGGCCCCAAAACCAAAAAGAAAAAAATGATCACTACTATAATTATATACATACCCACACATGTTTTTGAAAATAAAATGATATGCTGTTTTATGACCTGAACTAAGAATGTTCTAATTGAATTCATTACTTAACCTACAAATAGACTTATTTTCTGCCAGTGAACCAAATGAAGGGAATTATAAATTTTGATAATAAGAAGAATTGAGAATGCGGTATTGTGACATTGTGGGTTAGGTGCTGAGGTGCAGACATCTGTATCCAGAAAGATATCATATAGTTTGAACTTTTAAAGGGTTTCAACGTGACATGTTGACCACATTTAGAAACTATACAAATCCTTGTAAAATTCCTCATATCTAATGAATTAATACATGTACAGATTAAGTATGGTGCTTGGCATGGGGGAAGCACTCAATAAATCTTAGTTGTTGTGATTCAACCTAATGATATTGTCAAGATCCTGGGTGGTTGTGTGGGTGGGAGATTCTACATGAGTGAAGTTGTTGCAATGTTTCAGTTAAAAAACTCTTTTTGTAGTTTGCATAACATTGCCCATATTGCCATATGGACTGAATGTTCCTGTCTGTCCAAAATTCTTATGTGAACATATTAATCCCCAGTGGGAGCATGGATTTGGGAAGTAATTAGGTCATGAGGGTGGAGCCCTCATGAATGGGACTGTGTTTTTATTAAAAAAAAAAAAAAAAACGCAGGGAGCTCTCTCCTGCTTTTCACACCATGTGAGGTTACAAGGAGAAACTGACAATTGGCAACCCAGGAGAGGGCCCTCACTGGAAACCTAGTCATGCGGCACCTTGATCTAGGACTTCCAGACTTCAGGACTTGGAGAAATGAATTTCTGTTGTTTAAAACTGACCCAGTCTATGGTGTTTTGTTAGACCAGCCCAAATGAAGGCAGGTGTATTATTTAATTGTATTAATTTTGAATTAATTTCACTTTAAAAATACTTCATGTACATACTTATGAATTATTGCTTGGTGATATACAATTCTAAGACTCTCGAAAGTGTTCATTTTTTGGCAGTTCTAGGCTTAAACATTGCAATAATTGTTACAAAAGAATTTGGAAAACATGCAACATTGTTAATTTTATGGAATTTGCTACCAATATAGCAGAAACTAGAAGCCCCAGGGGCACCTGGATGGCTCAGTCAGTTAAGTGTCTGACTCTTGGTTTCTGCTCAGGGCATGATCTCACAGTTGGTGGGTTTGAGCCCTGCATCTGGCTCTGTGCTGATGGCACGGAGTCTGCTTAGGATTCTGTCTCCCCCTCTCTCTGCCCCTTCCCTGCTCTCTCTCTCTCTCTCTCTCTCTCTGTCAAAAATAAATAAACGTTAAAAAATTAAAAAATAAAAAGAAACTAGAAGCCCTAGAAAGGATAGGACAGATTCATTTTGTGCCTATTTGCATGGTTATGTATGACCATAGTTTTCTATACTGTCTATGCATATAAGCCTTACTACATGATTTGCTAACCTTTCTTTTGCTTTTAAATGAACTGCCAGCTTATATGAAATGCTTTATCACATCACTTAAATGATTAGCAGGAATTGTTTTGCTTAAGCCTGCTTATTTTCAAATGTAAATGTTACAAAAGATCATATCTGAAAATAGCTTATGCATTAAGGATATTACTTGCTTCCAAATGCAACCCAAATAGGAGGACTGTTTAGTAATTTATAACACTTTGAAAAATAAGGTCTTTATGTGCAATGTGGCACTTCTAAAAGTAAAAATGCTGCTGAAAATTCCCTTATATTGCTTAAATATATGGAACTACAAGGCAGCTGGATATTGCAAATAGCATTGCATAAATTATATAAACTTGAATAGAGCAGATTTGAAATGAGTAGGAAGAGCGACTATCATTGGCTTTTCAAAGAAAAGTGTTGCTGTTTGACAAAACACCACACACTCCCCAAAAACATATGTTAATTTGCAAAATTTGGATCTATTCCTCATGGATCACATTTCCATAGGGGAATTAGAGACATTTTATCCACTGAAATTTTAGTGACATATCAGTATCTAGCATAATTTTGAGTTAGTGGGTAAGTAAATCAATCAGTGATGATTGAAGCTTTTAATGACAAATAGTACAGTGAAACCTATATTTAAGAGTGAACTGAACTTGGATTTCAAGCTTGATAGGTATCCTTAGATATTGATAGATAAGTAGTATTTAATAAAATAACATTTGAACTCTTCTGATTTTGAGATATTTACTGTATGAATTCAACCATAAGCATCATCTTCATGCTTTCTTTTTTCTCTTAGAGCATTCACTACATTTGTATGTGCACCAATTAAAATAGTTACATGCTTTTCATCACATTAAATTGGCAAACAAAGTTTCATATGCTTAGATTGCTTAAGATATGGATTATTTTAATGTATATATTAGTGACTTTGAATATGTAATCATTTGATTACATACCATCTTTGGGGAATGTATATATATATATATATATATATATATATATATATATATATA
>NW_026059561.1:0-3044 GCF_023721935.1 Panthera uncia | reverse complement strand
ACACACACACACACACACACATCTTTTAAAAATGTGCTGCTTGTGGAAAATCCTCTTGGAACAATTACAGTGGAGATTATCAGTGTATGAAAATCGTATGTCTTAAAACTACTCATCTGATATAATTTTAAACTAAATTAAAAGTTTCTAGGTTTCTTTTATCTAATAATCTTTGATGAAGAATAATTAGTTTTAGGGGCACCTGGGTGGCTCAGTTGGTTAAGCGTCTGACTTCGGCTCAGGTCATGATCTTGCGGTCCATGATTACAAGCCCCGCATCATTCTCAGTGCAGACAGCTTAGAGCCTGGAGCCTGTTTCAGATTCTGTGTCTCCCTCTTTCTCTCCTCCCCCGCTCATGCTCTGTCTCTCTCTTCTCAAAAATAAATAAACGTTAAAAAAATTTAAAAAAAAAGAATAATTTTGTTTTCTTAGAAATGAGACTTCAGTTCTGCTAAGAAAGACTTAAAATTTATTAAATAAAATCATTATTTGATTCTTTTACAATCACTGGAAACTTTAGCTTGAATATATCTTTACATAATAGAACTTCTGACCACACAATTTATTGTGATCCATAAATCTCTATTAATGTGCAGAAAAAAGAGTAAGTGAAAGAATCTGGCTTCCCCCCCCCTTTTTCCTCCATAATTTCATCTCACTTACTGCATTTGTTCTTTTCTTTTTGTTACACATACTTTAAATCTTGTTTTGAGCTTATTTACTCAAAATATAGGGGAATAATATCAAACTGAAACAACAGATTACTTGCATTTCACAAAGATAACCGTGAAAATCACTCTTAGGTCAGAAAGTCTAATTGACTAAAATAAGATAGAAGAATCTGTAGCTGAAGCACATGCAAAAAAGACTGAGGATTCTCAACTTGACTGTAAGCTCAATATGAATCAAGTGTGATGTGCCTGCCCTTAAAAGCTAATGCCTTTGAAGACTCTATTAGCTTTGAAATGCGACTGAGGTTGGATGGAGGTTGGGTGTGTGTGTGTGGGGAAAGAACCACGTATTAAGAACAGTAAAAAGGAACTAAGGATATTTAGCTTGGAGGAGAGAAAACTCTAGGGGCAGGTGTGCTAGCTGTCTTAAAATAGTTGAAGAACTTCAGTGTGGAAGGGTAAAACTGCAGAAAGAGCTTTAGACTATTTTACATCTGAGTAACTTTCACTACTGAGATTATATGATTTTGTGATCAATACTCACATCTTTAGGAAACAGTGATTGTGACCACTAATAAATTATACTTAACTTAATATTTAATGATCTGTTTTTCAAGAATTTCCTTGTTGGTGACCCCAATGTTATCTGTGTTCACCAGCAGTGGTGAAAACATCTGAAAAGTGATGCGGAAGAAAAGAAATATAATTGGGCCTTGGGGATTTGGAAAGCTCAGTAGGGTTAGTTCTTTTTAGAAACTGTGCTAAGCATAAGCTTAGAATCCCCCAAATCTTGGTATATATATATATATATATTCTCTTCATGGCTGTACCTGAGATCCAAAGGATGGTATCTCAGGCTTATATCATTCAGTTGAAGGCTCTGAAGGATGGATGACAGGCCAATTCTTAAGCCTATTAAGTGAAAATTATGGTACTGCTGACTGCAGACTGTAAAAAAACCTCAGTAATTGCCGTAGTGATTTAGAATCATCTCCAAATGCAACATTGTGAAACTCATTGCTGTTGCAAACAGTGTAGCCTATAAACACAGGAGAGGATACTTACATATCTGCATTATTCCATTCATAATTTATTAATTGAATCATTGTTCAGAACTGCCAGATTATGCCTGTTATAAATACTGACAATGGTCTTGCAGTTCTCTTCACCCTAGGTGTATGGGGATATGTTTCCTTGGTGATAATGAAGTTATTCAAAGCCCATTACTAATGGCACATAGCATAAGGCTCAATTGCTAAGGACAAGTTCCAGTAAATGACAAACTGCTTTCCATTAATTTAGAAGAATAGGATTGGCAACAGCCTAAATATATGGAGTAAAATAGTCATTTGAATTAAAAGGAGAATTTCTGACATGGCACTAAGATTACACAGAAACAACAAAATTGTCTTTAAATAAACCACCTAGGTAACATCATTGATTCTTTGGTTCGAAGAAATTATGATCCTTGGGGACTAGGAGCAATAGATATAAATGCTGGTTTTTCAGAGCATCAAACCGTTTGCTTCAAAGAGGACAGCTTAAGGAGATGAAACAATTCTGAGACCCTGTCAAAAGACCTTTTGGCCTCTTAAGAAGTCGATGGAATTTGACATGCACTGCAGGATTTGTAAAGTAGCTCCCTCGAGATATATTCAACAAGAGTTTTTGACTGATGGTAGTTGTTCTAAGCCATCCATTTCCTTAAATCTTTAAGAAGGTTTCTATTTATTAAAGAAAAAGAAAGAGAGAGAAAAAGAAACCGGGAGAGACATGCCCTGGAAAAGGGTATTTATTTAATAACATACAGTACCAATGGCCCTACTGTTCTAGAAATGAATCAAATGAACAAACAAATCAAAGAAACTAGAGAAAACTATTATGCCGCAGTGACGGCCAATTTCGTTTGTGTTTCAAGGGTCTTCAGGGGAGAACCATGTAAGAGTTTGAAATAATAAATGTGTTTATAATAAAAAAAAAGTGATAATTGAAGGTTGACCTATGGTTACATTCTGTTTCTAACATTCCTACCAATTTTCCTCCTGTTGTTAATCAAGGAAAACTTACATTTGCCATTTAAATGACCATCTGAAAAGTAAAATCAATACTATTTTCCATTATTTTTTCCATTTAAAAAAGTTAATCAACCTTACCGAGTTTCTCCTCTAGGTAGAGGTAAATGGCTTATTATGGAGAGGGATGTACTTTTTTATGATGTAGACAGCGGGGGCAGTAGACTGTTTGGTGGTGATTGCATTGTGCTGTCCTCTCTGAGTTGAACACTAACAGGTGTGTATCACATGTGAATTGAGCCCCAATTAGACAAGTGTGTGTGTGTGTGTGTGTGTGTGTGTGTGTGTGTGTGTGTGTGT